>NW_024070209.1:7762023-7841354 GCF_014754425.2 Oryx dammah | reverse complement strand
TTGATGTGTAATTGGTATTTTAGTCATTAATTCCATATTATTTCCTCATGATATACTTTAAAAGTGTATAAAATTGAAAAGCAAAAATAATACAAAAGAAAAAGCCATTTTATGAAAAAAATAATAAAATATAAATTAAAATGTGAACAGAACACATGACGAAAGTTTAACAACTTATTGGTAATCACATAAATCCAGCAAACTTTTGCCTAAAAGAAAGGATAGACAGGGAGGGTTGCCATATTTGCAAATAAATGCACAGAATACCCATTTAAATTTGGAATTCAGAAACATTTTTTGGTATAAGTATGGCCCATATAATTATTATAATCATACTAAAAAACATCATTTGTTGTTTATCAGAAATTCAAATTCAGCTGTGTGCTCACTTTTATCTTGCAACCCTATTTAAGACAAGACAATCACTAGGTTTCCAGTATTTTGGTGACTAATGCAAGAAAAAATTCATTTTACATAACCCCTGCCTTCCTCTCTCTAGTCTCATGAATACACTACAGCCAAATAATTAAGGCATTACTTCTTTTAAAACTTAACTTTATCTTTTCCAAAATGCTTATATTTCCTAACATTATTTTAATTCATGAATTCACTTCCCCGGTAGCACAGTGGTAAAGAATCCGCCTGCCAGTGCAGGGGACATAAGAGACAAGAATTTGACCCCTGGGTTGGGACGATCCCCCCATGTACAAAATGGCAACCCACTCCAGTATTCTAGTCTGGGAAACTCCACGGACAGAGGAACCTGGCGGGCTACAGTCCATGGGGTTGTAAAGAGTCAGATGCGACTAAGTGACTGAGCACACACACATAGACATGCATATCTATAGAAACTGACAAGGTATTTGCAATATCTTGAATCTTCTTGAAAGAAGAGATATATTTCTATGATTGTTATTGCATAGTTATTTGTATTATAGTGTTTACAAAAGGCTCTACCAAGTAATGGAATGTTAGATGGCTTGTTTGTTTCAAATATCCAAACTTGAAGTTTCTTCTTTATTACATATAAAGCATTTCTCCAAGAGCACAGCTGTGTAATTTCATTCCATTGACACCTCCTCCCACTTAGGAAAATATTTAGATACACAGACATATAGATAGAACATCACAATAGGGCAGAAAGAAAACACAAAACTATTAGAGAATAAATTTCACTTGCCACAACATATTTTTGAGATCCACGCCCCCTCCTAGTCTATTGCCTTTGCAGTGTTATAGCGTATTGTAGGTGAAACATAGTTAGGAATGGTTTACACTTTACCTTTCTTCAAATGACTCTCCTGCTTTTTGCATAAAAATATTGCAGTCAAATAATCCATCACACATCAGTCTTGGTGAACTGTCACCTTTCTTTCCTAACGCTATCATTTGCAGCCCACAGAACTGCTTGGCTCCCACAGCTGTGTTACAGAAAACACAGAATTCTGATCAAAGGTCATTGATACTGATAGCATTTACTTAGCAGGGGCCTTGGCAATCAGTTTTCATGCATCTGAGCTACATTCGCTTCTTCCACTACTGCTGGTCTAGTGAAAAAAAACGAAAAGGTGGCAGAGGTGTCAAAGATGTCAAAGGCACAGACTTCCTTGATAAGCTTTGATTTAAAGAGCTGAGAGGTAAAACCCAAAATAACTCCTGATGTGTCTGCTCCTGCTACAGCAGCAGTTAGAAGAGACGTGGGAACCTCATCTTCCATGAGTGATAGTCAGTAATGACTCAATATGACTTTGACCTCATTGTTATTCCATTAGGCACACCTGCAAAGTGCATTCTCAAGGTGCAATTTGAAGTCATTATTTTAATCAAGAAGTGCCACATGGCAGCAACATGGAGACTTACTCCATTGAAAATTTCAGGACCCCAAGGCCATTTTCAGGAAGCTTATTTATTTTTGATAGAAATAAAAAGTCAAAATCTGCATTTCCTGCCCCCTATTGGGTTCTTTAGGCTCTTTATCAATTTTTGTTAAAGTATCTGGTTTCTGTTAGGTGATCTTGGCCAGTAACAATACTAGACAAATAGAGTTGTGGATTGGATTGCATGTATTCTCAGTCATGTCCGACTCTTTGTGATCTTATGGACTGTAACTTGCCAGGCTCCTCTGTCCATGAGATTTCCCAGGCAAGAATACTGGAGTGGGTTGCCATGCCCTTCTCCAGGGTATTTTCCTGACCTAGGGATCAAATCCACGTCTCTTGCATCTCTGGCATTTTCACGTGGATTTTTTACCATTGCGCCACCTGGGAAGCCCAATAGAGTTGTGAGTTGCCACCAAATATGGATAGGAGGGTTGAGGAGCATAAAAGTAACACAACTAGAATTATATTCAAACCCTTTATCAGTGAAGAAGCAGTAGATACAACTACCAAGGCTTATGAAAAAAAGAAACACGAAGTAACAACCTCCATGATATAGACTCTTTTCAGCATATGCATTCAGCCAATTAATTGTTCAAAATCATTACTTGAATGTTTTGTGTATGTGTGTGTGTGTGTTTTGTGTATGTGTGCTAGGCATGAAGTTAGGCAACAGAGAGATGACTTTGTCCTAATGGAACCTGGTGGTAACATGTGTTGACTTCTCTGAGTCTGTTATGATCAGAGTTAATGGAAGTTTGATTATGGGGTGAATTGATTAACTTTTTTTTCCAGTAATATAGATTTAAAACATTTATAGATAATTTTTTAAGGTTACACTCCTTTTAGGTTATTACAAAATATGGACTATATTTCCCATCCTTGAGCCTATCTTATACCCAATAGTCTGTGCCTCCCACTCCCGAACCCCTCTATTTTCCCTCCCTCCGCCACTGAAGACCACTAATTTATGCTCTGTGTCTGTGAGTCAGCTTCTTTTTGTTATATTCACTAGCTTGTTGTATTTCTTAGATTGCATATGTGTGGATTGCACATCTATAGTACTTAGCTTTCTGTGTGAGTTATCTCATTATGCATGATCCTCTCTAGGTGGACCGAAATGTTGCAAATGGCACAATTTCATTCTGTCTTATGGTTATTCTTCTTTATCCATTCATCTGTTGATGAACATTTAGGTTGCTTCCATATCTTGATTGTTGAAAATAATGTTGCTTTTCTAGAAGTTTTATCGTTTCAGGTTGTATGTTTAGGTCTTTACTCCATCTTAAGATTACTTTTGTACACGGTGTGAAGAAATAGTCTAATTTATTCTTTTACATGTATCTGTCCATTTTTCATTTATTGAAGAGCCTATCATTTCTCTTGTATATTCTTGCTTACTCTGTCATAAATTAATTGACCTTAAATTTGTGTGTTTATTTCTGAGTTCTCTGTTTTGTTCCACTGATCTGTGTCTGTTTTTGTGCCTGTGCCATGCTATTTTGATTACTGTAGCTTTGTGGATTCCCTGGTAGCTTAGATGGTAAAGTGTCTGCCTGAAACACAGAAGACCCAGGTTCGATCCCTGGGTCGGGAAGATCCCCTGGAGAAGGAAATGGCAACCCACTCCAGTACTCTTGCCTGGAAAATCCTATGGACGGAGGAGCCTGGTAGGCAACCGTCCATGGGGTCACAAAGAGTCAGACACAACTGAGTGACTTCACTTGGAGTCGCAGAGTGTGATACCTCCAGCTTTGTTCTTTTTTCTCAAGATTGCTTTGGCCATTTGGGGTCTTTTGGGCTTCCACATCAGTTTTAGGACTATTTGTTCTAGCTCTGTAATAAAGAGCTTGGACATTTTGATAGGGATTGCATTAAATCTGTAGATTGCTGCAGGTGAGTACTTTTATTAGTCTGCTTTCTGCAGAGGAGTTTTGGGGGTCTAACAGCCCTCTTATTTTGTCCTCTCTCTACCACTTTAAGTCCAAGCTAGGAATGTTTGTGCTGGTATATAATTCTCTTGAACCTTGTGAATTTTGTGTGGGTTTTAGAGGGACTCCTTGTATGAGATGGAAACCATGTCCATAAGTCTTTTTGAGACAATGCCTTCTGTATCTTTTATTTCTACTGATATGGCTGAGGCTCTACACCATAAAGATTCTTGCAGACATTCTGCTTTAGTTAAGAGAATGTGTGAGGAACATCACTAATCACTTCAAAGGGTCTTTTGTGTGACTCAAGGGGCTGATCTTTTGATGTCTCTGAGGTTTTATTAAAAGTTGTCCAGCCACAAACTTAGCTTTTACTCTACACCACGTTTTTGGAATTAATCCCTTAATTTTAATATCTTTTGCCATCTGGATAGGCCAAGAATTTTGCAAACAATCAAGCCTTTGCTTCTTTCTTTTTAACAGTTTTTCACTCAGTTTATCTCTCCTTGCACATTTTAGTATAAGCAGCATGAAAAAAATCAACCAAAGCCTTCAACATTTATCTTGGAAATGCCCTCAGCTAGTCAACCAAGTTTACCTTTTGACAAGTTATGTTTTCCATAGAACCACAGCACAAAATTCCACCGTGGTTTCTGCTACTACATAATAAGCATCTCTCTTCATTCATTTCCAGAAGCATCTCTCTTCATGCATTCATGTTCCTCACTTTCTTCTGAGTTCTCAATAATAGCATCTCCAATGACCATATTTCTACTAACAGTCTGTTCGTGGCAATTTAGGTATTATTGAAAGTGATGTCACTTTTCTAGTGCTTTTTCACTGAGCAAAACTGTTGTGAATTTATATTGAAACTGGTTTAGTATACTCCACAAAATAATCTCTCCTTTCAGAAACTCAGTGATTTTATAAATAAAACCCTAACATAACGCTTACCTGATCTCTTTAATATAAATCCATGTGTACTATCTCTTCCAGTTATGGCAGAGACTATAATTGATAAAAGCATTCCTTCTTTCTAAGCCCAAACATGATTTCACCACCATTCTAAGCACTGCACTCCAGCTCGTCATTAATAACCTCAAAGTTTTGGCATGGGAAAGAACTATTTGCTAAATAATAGTGCCTCATTCTATTATCTGACGAAGCATTGTAAAAATAATAACCAAAAACATGTCAAAAAGTACAAAACCAAAATATTTAAGAAGTCATATTATCATTTGATGTAACTTCTTGTTTTAACTTTATATTATACAAACTTTATATATAGTTTCTATAAAAATACAAACTATAAGTTTTACACATGATGTTATTATTTTTATTTTTTAAGAATATCAGTTCAGTTCAGTTCAGTCGCTCAGTCGTGTCCGACTCTTTGCGACCCCATGAATCGCAGCACACCAGGCCTCCCTGTCCATCACCAACTCCCGGAGTTCACTCAGACTCACGTCCATCGAGTCAGTGATGCCATCCAGCCATCTCATCCTCTGTTGTCCCCTTCTCCTCCTGCCCCCAATCCCTCCCAGCATCAAAGTCTTTTCCAATGAGTCAACTCTTCACATGAAGTGGCCAAAGTACTGGAGTTTCAGCTTTAGCATCATTCCTTCCAAAGAAATCCCGGGTTGATCTTCTTCAAAATGGACTGGTTGGATCTCCTTGCAGTCCAAGGGACTCTCAAGAGTCTTCTCCAACACCACACTTCAAAAGCATCAGTTCTTCAGTGCTCAGCCTTCTTCACAGTCCAACTCTCACATCCATACATGACCACTGGAAAAACCATAGCCTTGACTAGACAGACCTTTGTAGGCAAAGTAATGTCTCTGCTTTTGAATATGCTATCTAGGTTGGTCATAACTTTTCTTCCAAGGAGCAAGCACCTTTTAATTTCATGGCTGCAGTCACCATCTGCACTGATTTTGGAGCCCAAAAAAATAAAGTCTGACACTGTTTCCACTGTTTCCCCATCTATTTCCTATGAAGTGATGGGACCAGATGCCATGATCTTCGTTTTCTGAATGTTGAGCTTTAAGCCAACTTTTTCACTCTCCTCTTTCACTTTCATCAAGAGGCTTTTTAGCTCCTCTTCACTTTCTGCCATAAGGGTGGTGTCATCTGCATATCTGAGGTTATTGATATTTCTCCCGGCAATCTTGATTCCAGCTTGTTTCCTCAAGTCCAGCATTTCTCATGATGTACTCTGCATATAAGTTAAATAAGCAGGGTGACAATATACAGCCTTGACTTATTACCAAAAAACTTAAGCAATACAGAATAATACAAACAATAAACCAAGAATTATCCTCATTTCTTGCTATCCAGAAATGAACACTCTCAATATTTGTTCTGAATAATTTTGGATAGTCCTCTCTCTCTCTGTATGTATATATACATACATATATGAGGCTGCCTAGGTGGCTCAGTGGGTAAAGAATCCTCCTGAAACTCAGGAGACACAGGAGATACAGGCTCAGTCTCTGAGTTGGGAAGATCCTCTGGAGGAAAGCATGGCAATCCACTCCAGTGTTCTTGTCTGCAGAATCCCATGGACAGAGGAGCCTGGAGGACTACAGTCCAAACGGTCACAGAGTCTAACATGACTGAAACAGCTAAGCGGGCACACACACACACACACACACACACACACACACACATACAGGATAGATGAATAGATAGATGTAATCACAAATAGAAAATTTTCAGTAACAGAATGTACTGCCCATTTCATCTAAAATACTAAATTTATTTTAGTCAGATAACAAAAAAGAATGAAAATAAAGTTGAAATAGTTATAGATGTTTATTTATCTGGTACATTTTAAAAGGAGACTTCAAAATAAAATAAAAAGTGTTTCGGGGGCAGCATTTAAGGTCATTTCCCTTTGTTTGGTAATTAAGTATTTCAAACTTAACAGTACTTACTGTTTCTTTCTTAAAAAGGAGAAAACAATAAGTTCAATGACATTTTCTTGTACTATCTGATATCATATTGTAGATTTACTTTTAGATTGTCAACATGTTTAACAGTAACAGTGTCTTATGTATCCATGGTTTTAAGTCCAACTAAAGATCCCATGTGCTGTGGCTAAGACTCAGTGCAGCCAAATAAACAAATATTAAAAGTGAAAAAAAGAACTCCATGTTCACTTTCAGCTCTTGCCACAGGGTTTAGTTCTTATTTGGTTTCCTATCTTGGTTGGTTGAATTTCATCCTCAAATAATATTCTTTTATTTTCTACAGAAAAGATGATTGGTATCAGTCAGTTCCTTGAACTTGAAGGAAATTTTATTTGACTGTAAAATCCTTGACACATTCTTTGCCTCAGCTATTTGTTGACAGATCTACTGTCTACAGGAATTCAGGATTATTATGAAGAAGTCTAGCTTAAGATAGTCCTGGTTTGCTTTTCTGCTTAACTGCTCATGTGTGCTGTGCTATGCTTAGTCACTCAGTCATGTCTGACTCTTTGCAACCCCATGGACTGTGGCCCACCAGCCTCCTCTGTCTCCATGGGATTCTGCAGGCAAGAATACTAGAGTGGGTTGCCATTTTCTCCTCCAGGGGATCTTCCTGACCCAGGAAACAGAAACTGAGTCTCTTGCATCTCTTGTATTGGCAGGTGGATTCTTCACCACTGTGCCAACTGGGAATCCCTTAATCATGAAAACAAAGCACAAAAAGCATGTTTAATCTTTGCCTGTACCTGGCCTTTGTTCTAGTCTATGAATAGATGTGTCACAAGAGAAGAGGTGAAAATGTAGAAGAAAGAAAACAGAGGAATGACACGTGACTTTTCCAAATCACCACTGCCCTCCCTCTATGCTAGAGGTTTGTGAGTGTGTATCTCAGAGCTACTCCTGCTGTTCTTGACTTCTTGACAAATTACGAGTTGTCATCATATTGTAAATAACAGTTGGGGAATATGTAATGGAAAATCTCATGGGCCAAGCAAAGCATCACATTATTAATTTGTCAGAAATGCTATTACCTAGAAAACTAGTTTTAGAATTGGAGCTTTTGTAACACAGCATCAGAGAAACTCAGCCTAAGCACTGAGCAATACCAGAAAACGTACTGAGAGAGCCTCACCTAAATTAGGGTTTGAGGGAAGGGTTTCTGTTTGTTTTTTGTTTCTTTTTGCTTTTGTTCTTTGTTTTTAATAACATTGAAGCAGTGACAGATTCTATTTTCTTGGGTTCCAAAGTCATTGTGGATGGTGACTGCAGCCATGAAATTAAAAGATGCTTGCTCATTGGAAAGAAAGCTATGACAAACCTAGACAGCATATTAAAAGGCAGACAGATCACTTTGCCACCAAAGGTCCACATACTCAAAGCTTTGGTATTAATGCAGCAGTCATGGAGGGGTGTGAGAGCTGAACCATAAAGAAGGCTGACTGCCGAAGAATTGACGCCTTGGAACTGTGGTGCTGGAGAAGACTCTTGAGAATCCCTTGGACAGCAAGGACGTCAAATCAGTCAATCCTAAAGGAAATCAACCCTGAATATTCATTGGAAGGACTGATGCTAAAGCTGAAGCTCCAATACTTTGGCCACCTGATGTGAAGAGTCAACTCATTGGAAAAGACCCTGATGCTGGGAAAGATTGAAGGCAGGAGGAGAAGGGGATGACAGACGATGAGATGTTGGATGGCATCACCAACTCAATGGACATGAGTGTGTGCAAACTTCCAGAGACAGTGAAGGACAGGAAAGCCTGGCATCCTGCAGTTCATGGTGTTGCAAAGAGCTGGACATGACTTAGTGACTGAACAACAACTTTACCAAGTACAGACCTTCTAGAGACATAACTTTAAGTATTAATCCTTACAAAACACCCCTGGTTAAAAGTTTTATTTGAAGAAGGAGTGTTCTCATGCTGGATCCAACAGACCACTCTTTAAAGAGATATTTTAAAATGTTCTTGGAAGAGAAAAAATTTACTCAGACAACCCCAAAATAAATCAAAACACTTTAAGTGCTCTTTTAGACTTTAGTTACATTTGCTTGTATAAACAACATATTAGATTTACTCCTTTCCCTCTTAAAATTTTTATTTTTCTAAATGCTTTATCAGATAATTATGTGTGAGGAGGAATTGAGTCTGGAGTTATAATAAAAACAATTTTAGAAAAATTTTAAATATGCTTGAATAAAAATCTGTAAAATAATTTTCAAGAGGAACACTGTTATATAAATAATTTATCACAAAGCAAGAATTTATCTAAATAGATAAAACAAGTCAATCTTCTATATATGGCCTCTAAGAAAAGAGGAAAGCCTAACTTCTTACCTTTTTAATTAAAATAAAAAGATAAAAATGAAAAAATAAATAATGACAAGATTTTTATTTCAGCTCTAACATGTGAAGACATTAGTACTCTTCATTCTTGAACTTAGAAGAGGAAAAGTTTAATAAATTGAAAGCCCTCAATTTTTATTGAACCCATTAGAGAACTACTAGCAAACCTGGTGGGCTGCAGTCCATGGGGTCGCTAAGAGTTGGACACGACTGAGCGACTACACGTTCACTTTTCACTTGCATGCATTGGAGAAGGAAATGGCAACCCACTCCAGTGTTCTTGCCTGGAGAATCCCAGGGACGGGGGAGCCTGGTGGGCTGCCATCCATGGGGTCACACAGAGTCTGACACGACTGAAGCGACTTAGCAGCAGCAGCAGCAGCAACAGCAACAAACCACAGTCCCAAAGTCTGAAGACAGAGGCAAATTCAGAGAGTCCCTACTGAGTTTGCTCAACTAGTTCAGAAGCCAGTGGAGCCATAAACTGGTAGGAACTACACTTAAATACTCTAATCTGGTGCACCTAGAGGGCTGGGATGGGGTGGTAGGGGGGAAGGAGGTTCAAGAGGGAGGGGACATATATATACCTATGACTAATTCATGTTGATGTTTGTCAGAAACCAATACAATATTGTAAAGCAATTACACTTCAATTAAAAATGAAGAAATTTTAAAAAGAAAAATAATTATTTTTAAAATGATAATATTGACTAGCAGATGAAGACAAGTCTTGACCAGCATGTGAATGAGAAACTCCTGGGGGTGCAGTCTTAGCAGTTCCCCAAACTTTCATAGCCTTACCTCAGGAGCCCCACTTAGTACAGTGAAGAACTAAGAATTCTCCATTGCTTAATCATTGTGAAACACATCTAGAGCATTCTTCGTAAAAAATGCATATCCTAGAGATTAAAAACAAAAACCTAAAATCAATATTCTAAGTCCCCTTCATAGAATACTGCAGAAACAAGAGCAAACTAAATCTGAAGTAAGAGAAGACAATATAGAAAAAAAAGTTGGGCAGATAGATATCAATTTAAATTGAATACAGGGAAACAAGAGAGAAAATAATCTAAACCAAACCTGATTCTATAAAAAAATGAATAAAATTGATAAATGTCTAGCCAGGTTGACTAAGAAAACAGAGAGATTTAAAAAATACTAGAAAGAGTTGTCATTAATATTGTTTCTATGAACATTAAAAGTGTAATAAAGGAATAGAACGAACAGTTATGGGCTTCCCAGGTGGCGCTACTGGTAGAGAACACATCTGCCAATGCAGGAGATTCGGGTTCGATCCCTGGGTTGGGAAGATCCCCTGGAGAAGAAAATGGCAACCCACTCCACTATTCTTGTCTGGAGAATCCCATGGACAGAGGAGCCTGTTGGGCTATAGTACATAGGGTTGCAAAGAGTCAGACACAACTGAAACAACTTAGCACAATACAGCATGATCAGTGAAACAAGACTCAGAAATAAACCCACGCACCTATGACGGGCACCTTGTTTTGACAAAGGAGGAAAGAATATACAATGGGACAAAAACAGCCTCTTCAATAAATAGTGCTAGCAAATCTGGACAGCTACATGTAGAAGAATGAAATAGAATGCTTCCTAACACCATACACAAAGATAAACTCAAAATGGATTAAAGACCTAAATATAAGACCAGAAACTATAAAACTCTTAGAGGAAAACATAAGAAGAACACATAATGCCATAAATCAAAGCAAGATTCTCTGTGACCCACCTCCTAGAGTAATGGAAATAAAAGCAAAAGTAAACAAGTGGGATCCGATTAAACTTAAAAGCTTTTGCACAGCAAAGGAAACTATAAGCAAGGTGAAAAGACAGCCCTCTGAATGGGAGAAAATAACAGCAAATGAAACAACTAACAAAGGATTAATTTCCAAAATACACAAGCAACTCATATAACTTAATATCAGAAAAACAAACAATCCAATCAAAAAGTGGGAAAAAGATCTAAACAGACGTTTCTCCAAAGAAGACATACAGACGGCTAACAAACACATGAAAAGATGCCCAACATCACTCATTATTACAGAAATGCAAATTAAAACTACAATGAGATATCACCTCACACCAGTGGCCAGAATGGTCATCATCAAAAAAAAAAAAAATCTACAAACAATAAATGCTGGAGAGGGTGTGGAGAAAAGGGAACCCTCTTGCACTGTTGGTGGGAATGTAAATTGATACAGGCACTATGGAAGATGGGATGGAGATTCCTTTAAAAACTAGAAATAAAACCACCATATGACCCAGCAAACCCACTCCTGGGCATATAACCTGAGGAAGCCAAAATTGAAAAAGACACATGTATCCCATTGTTCATTGCAGCACTATTTACAACAGCTAGAACATGGAGTAAATCTAGATGCCCACTGACAGATGAATGGATAAAGAAGCTGTAGTACATATATATAATGGAATATTACTCAGTCATAAAAAGGGACACACTTAAGTCAGTTCTAATGAGGTGGATGACCTAGATCTTATTATACACAGTAAAGTCAGTCAGAAAGAGAAAGACAAGTATTGTATACTGATGCATATATATGAAATCTAGAAAGACGATACTGATGAATATACATACAGGGCAGCGGTGGAGAGACAGACAGAGAACAGACGAATGGACACAGGGTGTGGGGCAGGGGGTGGAAGGAGAGCGTGGGATGCACGGAGACAGCAGCATGGAAACGCACATCACCATCTGTAAAATAGAGAGCCAACCAGTCTCAGGAAACTCAAACAGTGGCTCTGTATCAACCTAGAGGGGTGGGATGGGGAGGGAGATGGGAGGGAGGTTCAAGAGGCCGGGGATAATTGTATACCGATGGCTGACATAAAACAACAAAATTCTGTAAAGCAATTATTCTTCGATTAAAAAATAAATATATTAAAAGAAACTAAAAAGAAAGAAAATAGGAGAACATAGGGCACACTTGTTAACTCATCCTATGAGGCCAGCACTACTGTGATATTGAAATCAGATAAAGACATGTGATGGAAGGGAGACTACAGGCCAATACGCATGAACATAGATGCAGAAATTCCTAAGAAAATAGTCAAATCTACAATGTTTTAAAAAATTATAAAGCGTGCTCCAAATACGCAACTGATTCAACATTCAAGAACCAAGTCATGCAATCTATAGCATCAAGACTGAAGAAAGCAAATTATATGATCCTATTTGTACATAGAGAAAAAAGCCTTTGACATAACTCCTATTCCTGATAAAAACTTTTTAGAATATTTGGGAAATTTTAAATCCATAATGTCTTGCAATTTTATTTCTGAAGACCACTTAGGATCTGTGTATTCTAGTGACAATCAATAATTGGGCTTATTTTCACTAATCTAATGATCCAAACTGCATTGATTGGAGACGGTGCGCTAAAGGCACTTTGGTAGACCATACGGAAATTAAAGCATATTTCAGACAGATGTTTCATCCCCAAGGTACCTCTTTAAACCAGCTCCTTTTTTTTTTTTGGTATCCAACAAATGCCCTTTTTCAAAAGCTGTGGATCAGATTTTGCCTACACTGATGCTACTTATTTTCAGAGAAATTGTCTCTTTCTTGCAATAAGCATCCCGACAAGCCTAAGATGATGTATAATGAGGTTCACTGTTCTTTTTTTTTTTTTTAAACCAGGAAAACCAAGGTGATTTACCCAAGGTCAAAGAAAAACTGAATTTTTATAAATTCACTCATCTGCTCATGCCTGTCTTAGTTGTTTCACATGAAAGTGACTATAATGTAATTAAACATACAGAAGATGGAATATTTTCCTAAAAAAGAACACGTCACTTTAGAAGTTAATCATAATATATTATATTTTTTTATTGCAAACATTAAGTAAAAAAAAGAAACACGCTAGCAAAATACATTAATATTACATTTTTCAGTTTTAATGTGTTTTTAAAAGAGTGTGGGGCTTCCCACGATCTGCCTGCTAAAGCAGGAGATGTGGGTTTGATCTCTGGGCCAGAAAGATCCTCTAGAGAAGGAAATGGTAATGCACTCCAGTATGCTTGGCTTGAAAATTCCATGGACAAAGGAGCCTGACAGGCTACAGTCCACGGAGTGGCCAAAGAGTTCAGACACAACTAAGCAACTAAACAACAACAAAAAAGAAAGTATTCAACGTGCAAGACGTTAGTGACATTTTTCACTCAAAATGTGGCATGGCGACAAAGTTGAGGTCTACATCTGCTGATAGTTTAGAAGAAGGAAAATCAGCAACTTTTCTGAGACTTTTTGTAGATTTATATAATTCAGATGCTTTAGGTAATGCAATCATTGTGTTAACATTCTAGCCACACATTTCCACCTCCTGGAAAGGGAAACTATGAAAACTACAGAAATTTGTCAACTTTATTGAAACAGTGATTCAGTTTTTCCAGGATCCTCACATGCATGAGTACCTTTAAGGAAATATTGCCTCTTCATACATTTCAACATTCCTGTTTCTTTTTAAGCCTCTGCTGGGATTATATTCCTGTCAACCATTTGATTTCTCTGAAATATAGAGGAATTTTTAAAGAATTCATCTGAATATCACAAGCTAGAATTCTAATCCAGGGCATGGGAGAGTTCTGAAGCTAAAATAAAATTTTTTGTTTCAGCCATAATCACTCTGATGAAGAAAACTCAGGTAAAAACACCTTAAATAAGGGAAATCTGGATTGGCCCTCCTAGAACAACCCTCAAGGCAGTGAGCAAAGGTGAATTGTGAATGGTGTTGTCATTCCTGGGTTGCAGCCTTGGTATAATATTGCCATCATCATAATAAATATATATTACAGATAAGAAAAGGGTTAGCAGGAATAAGGCACACATCAATTTACTTAACTTGATTTGAAGCCTTTTTAAGATGCCTCATACACCGGGTTTTCCTGGTTACTCAGTGGTAAAGAATCCACCTGCCAATACAGGAGACATGGGTTCTATTCCTGGTTCAGGAAAGAACCCATGTGCCACGGAGCAACTAAGCCCGTGTGCCACAACTACTGAGCTTGTGCCTTATAGTCCGGGAGCCACAACTACTACTAAGCCCACGGACTGCAAGTGTTTAAGCTGGTGCACCCTAGAGCCCATGCTCCCCAACAAGAGAAGCCACAACAATGAGAAGCCGTGCCCTTCAACTAAAGAGCAGCCCCAGCTCACCACAGCTAGAGGAAAGCCCACACAGCAACAAAGACCCAGCACAGCCAAAAATATATACATAATTTAAATTATTTAGAAGAAGGATGCCTCCTACACAGTTTGCAGAGAAAGATAGGTAGAAATCTACTATAACCAGTGAACAGCATATAATATTCACGTTGGTTAAATATTTAATTGAACGATTACTTTGTATGGGTCACTGTGATTTCTACCACTCTATTTATTTATTGGCTGCATCTTGTGACTTGCAGGATCTTAGTTCCAGGGATTGAACCACTCCCTTGGGGGAGTGGAAGTAGAGTGCCCAGATCAATAGACCGTCGACAAATCCCCTCTGCCACCTTAGACCTTAGTGTCCAGGAAATAACTGTTCAGGTCACTTTCCCCCACCCTTAAATGATTATTTCTGGGTCAGAGATCCTTATTTGTAACACGGGCTTCACATCAGGGACTTATAAAGTAGAGTTGCTGTGCTGTGTAGCAAGCTAATACATTCCACATTCTCACGACAGCGCCTGACACAGGATAAACTCTCGGTAAGTGTGAGCTGTTATGATTACCATTAGGTACAATACATTTTTCGTTGAGGCCAATGTTAATTGATGCATTATGCACTTCTATTTAATGACAAAATGTGTGGTAATTAAGGGAAACTTGTCTTTAAAAAAAGCTTTAGAAAAAATATTTTAAACCGTCAGAAGCCTAATTCTGAGTGAAAGCTAATAAGCTTATTGCTGGGCTGCCAAGATTCAAATATGACTTCATACTTTAAGAATAAGAGGGAAGGAATAAAACCTCACTTTAAAGTGCTCTTTAAAGTTGTAAGAATGGGACTTGTCACAAATTAATTCCAGCGTTTCAGGTTAGAATAAATTTCATATGATAACAACTTCGCATCTTTTCATTATTCATAAGATCATTGGACTCTTTCAGACACTGTTGGATCCGGCTTGATCTTCTTGTCTTCAGCACCATGTGACTCTCCAAGTTTTGATGGAATGGCCTTTCGGAAATGATTTGCAATTTTCCTAAATTAATACCTTTTATGCAAACAAAGGACACAGGGATTTTTTTGAAAAATTCTGAGACCAAAAATGTTTTTCCCTTTAATCTTCTGTTTCCAATCACTGAGTGATCACAGATATTTTATTTAAAATGAGATATGTAATGCATTGGGCCACCATGTACATTTTATACTGTCCACTGCCCTGATTTATGTTTATATTTAAAAGAGTTCATTGAGTGTTATCTATGGATGGAACATGGCACTTTTACCTTAGGGTCTTCCTTCACTGCTCCTAAGCCTATAAAATTTTCTTTTACTCTTTTTTTAAAATACAAATGGAAGAGTCATGGATAGCTAAAGAAAGATCTCTGTTTTTAAACTCTACACCCTATTCTTGAATAAAATTCTGCTGTTCTGGTAACACTTTCTGCAACTCTCCTCAATCATTTTTGTCTTTGTTTAATTGCATTTTCCTTTTCTTAATTAGTCTTCTACTGCTTATTCCCAAAGCTCAGAGTTATAGATGGAGGAAATGTAGAAATGGAGAGAAAGTGAAATCAAACTACAGACGATGATTTATTATCTATTTATATATATTATATTATCTATCTATCATCTATCATTATCTATCTACTTATTCATCATCTATTATGTATCTATATCTATCATCTATCTAGTATCTATCTATATATCTATTATCTATCTATCATCTATCCTTCCATTTTCACTTTCATCTTCTTTGGGCTTTGCTATTAAATAGACCCACTCAGGACTTACCTGGTAATCCAGTGTCTAAGACTGTGTACTACTAATGCAGGGGCCCCAGGTTCCATCCCCTGATCCAGGAATTAGATCTTCCATGCTTCAACTAAAGAGCATGTGTGCTGCAGCTAAGACCAGCGAAACCAAATAAATTAATCAATAAATAGACCCACATAGTGATGGCGTGCAGTCTCTTTTATCTTAGAATATTTTCCTCCAATATCTTCTATTTGCAATGTGAAAAGACAATAATATGCAAAATCTACTGATGCTGAGCAATGGAAAAGGACCCAAATCTGAGCAGCATGCCCCAATGTTTTCAGAGCACCTGAGAAGGGGCCTTCCAAGGGCCAGCAACTCTGGGTCAAAAGCAAAACTGTCAGTTGGCAAAAAATACAAGCACTTTTATATGTAAGCCCTATTAGCTCTGCTTATTTTGAGAGCTGTGCAACAAATATTTATATTCTTGTTTCCAGGCTGCTTCTAACACATCCATAAAACCTCCCAAGACCCAGCAAGTCAAATTATTCCTCTTTTTTTTAAGGGACAGTCCAATATCAAAATGGCCTCAGCTATTGGAAAGCAACAAGGATTGGAATGTGTGGTATCTTTTTCATTCCTCAATTCTTATCATACTCGTGTTCCTTCCCCAGAAGGTTTAGTTTATCTTGGTATGTATTTGAATGCTTATGTGGGCTTTCTCGTAGATCACAAAAGTGATCTTACTGATACTGAATACTATCTGTAAAACACATCAAGAACACAATTCCCAGCTTGAGACAACAGAGCCTACATCAGGAAAGAAGAAAGAAACCCTCGGTTCTGAAGTTGACTGAGCATCAACCTCTCCAACTAAGGCAATATACCTTTAGGAAGAAAAAACGGTTTCTAAGGATAGTGTTTTATTTTAAATTAAAACTTCTACGATTATAGGTTTCCTGTGAGATGCTGCCTAGGTCATTAATTATTCAGTGTTGGTTGGATGTCTTGTTAGAATGCACTTCTACTAAAAACGTACTCTTTCGTAAAATCCTTCGTTTAACATGCAATGAATAAAACTGATCTATGTTGTGTCCACCGACCAGTCTCTACAATTACATTGCAGCTCACACATTCCAGGGGTGAAATGGTTAAGTACCACAGGAAAGGAAAATACTGACTAATGCTATTCTAGGAAGGAAACTGAGACTAGTCAATTGTTTCTGAGTCATGTAATCTTTGTTAAGTCATACTCAGCTTGAAAGGGCTTAGCCTATTGTGGGTGCTCAGGAGATATTTATTGGCTGAAGCTATGTCTTCTTATCAGGAGGTCTAAAATCTCTGTTAACACCATGAAGCAGCTTAGGGAGAGATGGAAGCAGAGAAAGGCCACAGAAAAGAAAGAGCAACTGTTAAATGAATAACTATGGCTAACATTCACAAAGTGTGTATAAGGATAAATATTTTTCTCAGTTTTGAGGAAAATTTAACTAAGGAATAAGTGGAGCTCCAGGCGTATAGTATATGGCGATCATAGTTCAGGTCAACCATAGAGAGTGAGGCTGAGGAGTCTAAGGCTGATTCAACAAGCATGCCTATGAGTTCAGTGCTCTGCGCCAGGTGCAGGATGCTATATAATTGTAGCAAAACCTCAACACAAACAGATGACCATTTTTATAATAATTATCATGGCATGGAGATATTTTATAAATGATGCGGAAAACCCACCACATGTTGTGATGGATTCTCAAAAGACAAAGACTGGAATATTTCACTTGGCTCATTTAGCTAAGACCTTCAACAGTGATTGCAAAAAAAAAAAAAAAAAAAAACGAACTGGACACGAACCTGAAGAAAACAATGACTATAACTGACAGTTTAGCATCTATGTAATTATGCATATGTCACTATTTAGGAAACTTTTCTATTTAAGTAGTATGTGCCATCCATTGCAAACAAACTTTTGTATTTATAATTTAGATTCCAGTTAAAGAATATCTTTCTAGTATTATTATAGATAACTTCCTGAATAAAGTTTACACCAACTTGCAATCTCAGGAAATATACTGGTGCCCAGGGTATTTAGATCACATATAGAGAGATACGGAAATATAATATTTAGGATATGGACTCCAAAACCAGACTTCAGTTCAGTTCAGTTCAGTTGCTCAGTAGTGTCCGACTCTTTGTAATCCCATGGACTGCAGCATACCAGGCCTCCCTGTCAATCATCAACTCCTGGAATTTATTCAAACTTATGTCCATTGAGTCGATGATGCCATCCAACCATCTCATGCTCTGATGTCCCCTTCTCCTCCTGCCGTCAATCCTTCCCAGCATCAGGGTCTTTTCAAATGAGTCAGTTCTTCGGTGGCCAAAGTACTGGAGTTTCAGCTTCAGCATCAGTCCTTCCAATGAATATTCAGGATTGATTTCCTTTAGGATAGACTGGTTGGATCTTCTTGCAGTCCAAGGGACTCTCAAGAGTCTTCTCCAACACCATAGTTCAAAAGCATCAATTCTTCAGCACTCAGCTTTCTTCACAGTCCAACTCTCACATCCATACATGACTACTGGAAAAACCATAGCTTTGACTAGACAGATCTTTGTTGGCAAAGTAATGTCTCTGCTTTTTAATATGCTCTCTAGGTTGGTCATAACTTTTCTTCTAATGAGTGTCTTTTAATTTCATGGCTGCAGTCACCATCTGCAATGATTTTGGAGCCTCCCAGAATAAAGTCTGACACTGTTTCCACTGTTTCCCCATCTGTTTGACATGAAGTGATGGGACCAGATGCCATGATCTTCGTTTTCTGAATGTTGAGCTTTAAGCCAACATTTTCACTCTCCTCTTTCACGTTCATCAAGAGGCTCTTTAGTTCTTCACTTTATAAGAGTGGTGTCATCTGCATATCTGAGGTTATTGATATTTCTCCCGGCAATCTTGATTCCAGCTTGTGCTTCATTCAGCCCAGAATTTCTCATGATGTACTCTGCATATAAGTTAAATAAGCAGGGTGACAATATACAGCCTTGATGTACTCCTTTTCCTATTTGGAACCAGTCTGTTGTTCCATGTCCAGTTCGAACTGTTGCTTCTTGACCTGCATACAGATTTCTCAAGAGGCAGGTCAGGTGCTCTGGTATTCCCCTCTCTTTAAGAATTTTTCACAGTTTGTTATGATCCACACAGTCAAAGGCTTTGGCTTAATCATTAAAGCAGAAATAGATGTTTTTCTAGAACTCTCATGCTTTTTCCATGATCCAGTGGATGTTGGCAATTTGATCTCTGGTTCTTCTGCCTTTTCTAAATCCAGCTTGAACATCTGGAAGTTCACAGTTCATGTACTGTTGAAGCCTGGCTTGGAGAATTTTGAGCATTACTTTACTAACATGTGAGATCAGTGCAATTGTGCAGTAGTTTGAGCATTCTTTGGCACTGACTTTCTTAGGGATTGGAATGAAAACTGACCTTTCCCAGTCCTGTGGCCACTGCTGAGTTTTCCAAATTTGCTGGCATATTGAGTGCAGCACTTTCACAGCATCATCTTTTAGGATTTGAAATAGCTCAACTGGAATTCCATCACCTCCACTAGCTTTGTTCGTAGTGATGCTTCCTAAGGTCCACTTGACTTCACATTCCAGGATGTCTGTCCCTAGGTGAGTGATCATACCATTGTGATTTTCTGGGTCATGAAGATCTTTTTTGTATAGTACTTCTGTGAATTCAAAGAATAAATGAATTCAAAGTATGGTTTTGTCATTCTTCCAAGCTGGGTAATTTGGGGCAAGCTAATTAAACCTGCTGTCTCGTTGTTTCCTCCTCAGTTAAGTGGAGGAAATAGTCATTTTACAGGAGTGACATCCTGTTAGACGCATTGAGTTATTACATGAAAATTTAGAACAGTGCTTCAGGCATGCCAAGTGTTCAATGTATATTGATTACCATTTTTATTAATAATATGACAGCAGAACATATCTGTAGAAGTGGGTTCCAATATGACACAGCCCTGCTAGCATGTGTGGAGCACTGAAAGCTATGGGTGTATATATCACCAACAGGAATACAGTTTTCCGTTTTTTAAAAATTTGTATTTGAATATAGTTGCTTTACAATGTTATGTTATTTTCTGCTGTACAACAAAGTAAATGAACTACACGTGTACATATATCCCCTCTTTGTTGGATTTCTGTCCCATTTAGGTCACCACAGAACAATGAGTAGAGTTCCCTGTGCTATACAGTAGGTTCTCATTAGTTATCTATTTTATATATAGTATTGATAGTGTATGAATGTCAAACTAGACTGGATGCAAGTCAAGAAATTTGCAAAACACTCCACTTATTTATAAAGACATCACTTCCAACTCTGTTTCAAATGAATTTCCTATTTGAAATCTAACTTCTGAGACTTTGTATGTATGTACTCAGCACATAAACCTCAACAGAGATTATATTTCAAGCCCACCATAAGTAATTTATATCTAACCTGACTTTGTTTGGTCATGGGGATGGGAGTCCATAGACTCAAACAGCCTTTCAAGCAGACAAGATTTCAAAGATTTGTTCAACTAACTGAATTTAAGGAAACAGAAGTTCAGAGAAAAAAAAGTAAAATGGCTGGTGCACAGTGATCTAGTGGGTTAAACTACTAATACTATTAAGCCAGCTAGGGTAAAGGTTCTTTATGTTACCCCACATTGCCATTAAATATGCTCTCATGTCACCTCCACATTCTTGCTATTAAAACTTGCTATTATTTTCAATAGCAAATTTAATAAATTTAGAATTATTGATAAGCCTTTTATAAGTTCTTTGTTCCTCTAGCCACAAGAAGAGAGTTTGGATACAATGACCATTCTGATTAGATACAGAAGAGAATGTTAATTTTTGCTGTTAGCATATACCTTCATTTTTAACAGTATGACCTTAGTTAAACTCATATTGATTATTAGCCTTTAAAAATAAGACTCATTTGAACATGTAGCAAAAATAATAGATGGTTGTTTTCTGATACATTTAAACCAATACATAAATGTCAGCAGGAAGTCCCAATCACACTAAATTAGGATCATGCATTAATCTTAGTTACTTTGGCTTTATACAGTGCACTGGACATGACCATTTTGCAAAATAAAAACAAATGCTTACACCTGACCTATGACTTGTGCTTTATAAAAACATACACAATTAGGGATATAATTGTGGCAATTTTAAGCTGCATTCATCTAGTCAACTGTCTAGATTTTGTGTTAGTCTCATTTTTCTCCACACTGGGATATATTTTTACCCAGATTGTTTTTATTAATTGTACAAAAGTAAACCTTGGAATTGCAGAAGGAAATGGAAACCCACTCCAGTATTCTTGTCTGGAGAATCCTATGGACAGAGGAGCCTGGCGGGCTACAGTCCATGGGGTCACAAGAGTTGGACACAACTGAGCAACTAAGCCACCACCACAAACCCTGGATTTAGTTTCATATATTTTATGTGTTACATACTCACTGTGTCTTTGCAGCCCCGTGGGCTGTAGGATCTATCTGCAGGGTTTATTTTAACTAGCAAATACCAAAACATTTAGCAATTACAAAGCGTGCTTATAAATAACATAACTAGCAAATACCAAAACATTTGGAGATTACAAAGCATACTTATAAATAACATATAAGTCAAATAGAATTCTCAAGAGAAACTTAGGAATCATTTGTACTAAATGAAAACAGCAATATAACTTCTCAAACTTGTGAGATGCAATCAAAGCAGTACTTAGAGGGAGATTTATAGGATCAAATGCATATCTTAGAAAAGAAGAAATTTACTGTCAATAAGCTAAGATTAGGAAACTAGAAAAAGAACCAAACTGAATATAACTAGGCAGAGGAAAAGAAATAATAAAAAATGAGCAAAGGAATCAATGAAATGAAAACAGAGAATCAATAGAGAAAATCAATGAAGTTAAGAGTCTGTCCTTCAGCTTGGCAAAGAACAGATAAACAAGCCTACAGCAAACATGTTTAACAGTGAGATATGAATGGTTTTCCTCTGGAGGGGGAAATGAGGTGAAGGTGTCCTCTCTTCCCACTTCTACCCAACAATGTACTGGAAGGCTTAGCTAATGCAATAAAACAAGAAAAGTAAAGAACAGGTACACAGATCAAGAAGGAAGAAATAAAACTGACTTTGTTCACACGTAACATGGTTGTCTATGTAGAAAATATATAAATATGCCAATGTGTCTAATACACAAAAGTCAGCTGCTTTGCTATGTACCAGCAACAAACAATTGGAATTAAAAATTAAAACCACTTCATTTACAACCAGTTCAGTTCAGTTCAGTCACTGAGTCATGTCTGACTCTTTGTGACCCCATGAATCGCAGCATGCCAGGCTTCCCTGTCTATCATCAACTCCCGGAGTTCACTCAGACGTCCATCGAGTCAGTGATGCCATCCAACCAGCTCATCCTCGGTCGTCCCCTTCTCCTCCTGCCCCCAAACCCTCCCAGCATCAAAGTCTTTTCCAATGAGTCAACTCTTCGCATGAGGTGGCCAAAGTACTGGAGTTTCAGCTTTAGCATCATTCCTTCCAAAGAAATCCCAGGGCTGATCTCCTTCAGAATGGACTGGTTGGATCTCCTTGCAGTCCAAGGGACTCTCAAGAGTCTTCTCCAACACCACAGTTCAAAAGCATCAATTCTTTGGCACTCAGCTTTCTTCACAGTCCAACTCTCACATCCATACATGACCACTGGAAAAACTATAGCCTTGACTAGACAGACATTTGTTGGCAAAGTAATGTCTCTGCTTTTGAATATGCTCTCTAGGTTGGTCATAACTTTTCTTCCAAGGAGTAAGCGTCTTTTAATTTCATGGCTGCAGTCACCATCTGCACTGATTTTGGAGCCCCCCAAAATAAAGTCTGACACTGTTTCCACTGTTTCCCCATCTATTTCCCATGAAGTGATGGGACCGGATGCCATGATCTTCGTTTTCTGAATGTTGAGCTTTAAGCCAACTTTTTCACTCTCCTCTTTCACTTTCATCAAGAGGCTTTTTAGCTCCTCTTCACTTTCTGCCATAAGGGTGGTGTCATCTGCATATCTGAGGTTATTGATATTTCTCCCGGCAATCTTGATTCCAGCTTGTTTTTCTTCCAGTCCAGCATTCCTCATGATGTACTCTGCATATAAGTTAAATAAGCAGGGTGACAATATACAGCCTTGATGTACTCCTTTTCCTATTTGGAACCAGTCTGTTGTTCCATGTCCAGTTCGAACCGTTGCTTCCTGATCTGCATACAGATTTCTCAAGAGGCAGGTCAGGTGGTCTGGTATTCCCATCTCTTTCAGAATTGTCCACAGTTTATTGTGATCCACACAGTCAAAGGCTTTGGCATAGTCAATAAAGCAGAAATAGACGTTTTTCTGGAACTCTCTTGCTTTTTCCATGATCCAGTGGATGTTGGCAATTTGATCTCTGGTTCCTCTGCCTTTTCTACAACCAACTTGAACATCTGGAAGTTCACGGTTCACGTATTGCTGAAGCCTGGCTTGGAGAATTTTGAGCATTTCTTTACTAGCATGTGAGATGAGTGCAACTGTGCAGTAGTTTGAGCATTCTTTGGCATTGCCTTTCCTTGGGATTGGAATGAAAACTGAGCTTTTCCAGTCCTATGGCCACTGATGAGTTTTCCAAATTTGCTGGCATACTGAGTGCAGCACTTTCACAACATCATCTTTCAGGATTTGAAATAGCTCAACTGGAATTTCATCACCTCCACTAGCTTTGTTCGTAGTGATGCTTTCTAAGGCCCACTTGACTTCACATTGCAGGATATCTGGCTCTAGATGAGTGATCACACCATCGTGATTATCTGGGTCGTGAAGATCTTTTTTGTACAGTTCTTCTGTGTATTCTTGCCACCTCTTCTTAATATCTTCTGCTTCTGTTAGGTCCATACCATTTCTGTCGTTTATCGAGCCCATCTTTGCATGAAATGTTGGTATTATCTATTTTGAGTCTATCGACCAACTAATTCTAAAGTTTATGAAAAGGCAAAAAACACAGCCAACCCAATATTCAAGAAGGACAAAGTCAAACAACTAACACTATTCAACTTCAAGAATTACCATAAAGCTACATGTGTGTGTGCTCAGTAGCTCAGTCACGTCCCACTCTTTGCAATCCCATGGACTGCAGCCCGCCAGACTCCTTTGTCCATGGGATTTTCCAAGCAAGAATACTGGAGTGGGTTGTCATTTTTTTCATGGGCTCTTCCCAACCCAGGGATCAAACTCACATCTCCTGTTTCTCTTGCATTGACAGGTGGGTTCTTTACTAACAATAAAATGAAAGTGCAATATTGTTGAAAGAATAGGCAACAGATCGATGAAGCACATTAGAGAGCCCAGAAATACACCCACACAAATATAGTGAACTGAGGTTTGACAAAGGAGCAAAGGCAATTTTCAGCAAAGAAAATTTATTCTTTTCTACAAAGAATGCTAGAACAACTGGACATCTACATACCAAAAAATCTAGACCCTAACTTTACACCTTTTTGCAGAAATTAATTCAAAAAATAGATCATAAGCCTAAATGTATAATTAAAAATTATATAATATCTACAAAATTATTTAAGAAAAAAATCTAGATAACTTTGGATTCAGTGATAACTTTTTAGATACAACACAGAAAGTCTAATCTGTGAAAGAAAAAATAGATTAGTTTGGACTTTATTAAAATTTTAAAAGTCTGCGTTACCAAAGCGACTCATAGGGAGTAAAATGACAAACTACATACTAGCAGAAAATATTTACAAAAGACATATTTGATAAACTACTTCTATCCTAACTATACAAAGGACTCTCAAAACTGAACAATAAGAAAACAAACAATCCAATTTAAAAATGGGGAAAAGATTTGAGCAGACACCTCATCAAAGATATACAGATGGCAAATAAGTACATGAAATGATGCTCAACATTATATGTCATTAGAGAATTGCAAAATAAATAACCACGAGACACCATTACACAGCTATCACACCTACTAAAACGTTGAAATCTGAAGTAGACGCAATACTAAACGCTGGCAAGAACGTGAAGCAACAGCTACAGTCATTCATTGCTCTTGGGAATGCAAAGTGGTACAGTCATTCTGGAAGACAGTTCAGCGATTCCTTACAAAATTAAATATAGCCTTACTTTACAATCCAGCAATCACACACCTCAATATCTATCCAAATGAGTTGAAAATGTATGTCCACACACAAACCTGCATACAAATGTTTATGAAAGTTTATTCAGTATTTATTCACAATGTTATAAAGCCCAAAATAGAAGGTGATCAAGATGTCCTTGGATAGGTGAATGGGCAAACACACCATGGTATATCCATACAGTGGAGTATTACTCAGCAATAAAAGCAAATGGAACATCAAGCCACAGAAACACATGCAGAAATCTTAAATGCATATCGCTGTGCTGAAGACAGCAGTCTGCACAGTTCTAACCATATGACTTTCTGGAAAAGGCAAAAATACAGTCACAGTAAAAAGATCAAAAAGTAAAAGGTAGAAAAAGTGGTTACTGGGAATTCAGAGAGGGAGGAAGTGATGGAAAATGGAACACAGTGGATTGTTTTTTTGGAGGGGGTGGCTACCCTGGTGGCTCAGTCGATAAAGAATCCACCTGAAATTCTGGAGATGCAGGTTCTGTGCCTGAGTTGGAAAGATCCCAGGGAAGAAGAAAATGGCTCCCCACTCCAGTATTCTTGCCTGGGAAATTCCATGGACAGAGGAACCTGGGAAGCTACAGTCCATGGGGTCACATAAGAGTTGGACACGACTTAGTGACTAGACAACAAGAACAACGAATTCAACAGTGGCGGGCATTCAATTCCGTACAGTTGCGGCTGGGTTATCATATCCAAATATAGAATATCTCCTATACTCTTTGTTGGTGTTGTGCATCGCTTCATTTTTCAGGTATAAAAATGGATTCACCTTCCATTTGGTTCATATATATGTCACTAGTTTTTTATACTTCACGTAAATTGATCCTGGAACATCTGTGAGAAGCCTTAACTACTTCTTCTGCCCCCAAGGGAGTGACTATGACTCATTTATAAACAGACACTTTTTAATATCTACAATCCCTATCAATTCCCTGGCAACTATAAATAACCATTAATTTACAACCCTAAAACTAGTTTCTTCGATTATGCTTCGTATAATTATATATATTTTAAATGCAAATATTTGTTTATAAATATTATTCAAAGAACTAATAAGCTCTTTTAAATACCAAAATATCTCACTTTCTCTAATTATGATAATTTTATAGCTGGATAAATAGCATGTCAGACTGTCTGCTCCTCCTTTATCCATTGTGGTGAGCTCAAATGGGAAATCTAAAAACTGAAGTCTGGAGCTGATTTTCCAACTGCCTCTGGTTTTGAACATAGAATATTAAGAAATTGGGTACTCTGTTATGTAGTTACTATATGTACACTTACTTAAAATACAAGCTCTATTATTCTACACTGCAAAAGGTATTTATGATGGTTTGTCAAACATGTATTATTTTATCTACATTAGTCTTCCATCATGTTTCATCAAACTGGGTTAACATAAGACAGATCTAAGTCCAGAATTCAGTAACTTTGGACCCTCTGTGAGAATGATATAACTTTTAAGTTAAAAACAAACACCTGTGAGTGTCAACATTTTAGAGAAAATATCCCCAAATGGAACTTCTGAGTGAAGAGTACAGACTTTGTGAATTGTGGAGCCCTGAGCATGCTGCTCCCTGCCCCCCAGAAGTTTAATTCTAGTGGAAGAGACAGAAGTGTAATTAAATAAATTTTACTCAGTTGAAAAATGGATGGCCCCTATATGACTCAATGTTTCTGATGTTTTCCATGGTTATATGATCACAGATAGTTTTATCAGAGAAGTTATAGTATTATTGTTATTAGTTAATAAATAGAAGAAGGTGAATAATCACATTCTAATTCCATCAGCAATCTTAAATTCCTAGAACCTTGTGGCCAGACATATTTGCTGACCTTGAGGAAATTATCCTGGATTATCCAGGATGGCTTTTTGTAATTTTAAGGGTTCTAATACGCTAAGGCTGGAGATGCTAGAGACTCAGGGTCAATCCCTAGTCAGAAGATCCCCCTGGAGGAAGGCATAGCAACCCACTCCAGTATTCTTGCCTGGAGAATCCCATGAACGGGTTGCAGAGTCAGACACAACTGAGCACGTGTGCATGTATGCATGCATGCAAAATGAAAGAGAAGGCCTTCTTTCTCTACTTCTTCTTTTTTTTTTTTTGGCTGATACAAGCGGCTTGTGGGATCTTAGTTCCCCATTCAGTGATTGACCCCCATCCCCTGCAGTGGAAGCTCAGAGTCCACTGGACCACCAGGGAATTCCCAAGAATTCTAATAAATGCAAGAAGGAGACGGAAGACAAAATCAGGGAGAGATCTATAGACGGTATGCTGAGGACTTTGAAAGGAAGAAGCCATGAGCCAAGGACTGAGGAAAAACTGGAAAACACAAGAAAACGGGTGCTCCCCTGGATGCTACAGAAGAAACACAGCTAAACCAACACTTCACCGTTAGCCCAGTGAGATCCATTACAGGTTTCTAACCTCTAGAGCTGTAACTGGAGAGATGTATACTGTTTTAACCCACTGAGTTTGAGGTAATTGTTTACATCAGTAAGAGAAAACTAACAGATGATGTATTTCAACAAACGTAGCCTGGAAAAAGGACAAGAAGAGGTGAAAAATGGTCTGCAAAGTCCTGGATGGGCCTCCAAACTCACTCACTGGAGGTTCTGATGTCGTTACAAGGGATGCAGTGTTTTGGGGGTCTCGCATCTCTGCCCCAGTTTCCTGCTGCTTCTCTCCAATTACTAGTTATATTAGATAGTTTGGGGCCACCCAAGTGGCTCGGTGGTAAAGAATCCACCTGCCAAAGTAGGAGACGCGAGAGATGCGGGCTCAATCCCAGTGTCGGGACGATCCCGTGAAGGAGGAAACATCAGTGCATTGCAGTGTTCTTGCCTGGAGAATTCTATGGACAGAAGAGCGTGGCGGGCTACATACAGTCCATGGGGTCGCAAAGAGTCGGACATGACTCAGCACAATTCACTATTTAGGTAGTTTTAGTTACCTTCGGAAGGTCTCTCTGTCAATGACCAGTGAGGTCTTATGAACGCATCCTTCTCATGAATCTATTTTCATGAAACATGTGTGTGGTGTGTGTGTGTGTGTGTGTGTGTGTGTGTGTACACAGGTGTGTGTAGGTGAGCACCTGACCTGCATAAACAAAGGGAAAAACAAATCCTGGACAATTCATGCTACAAATGAGTAAGACTTGGAGTTGAATGAATGATAGATTTTTTTAATGAAAGGTGGTATATTTATGAATAATTTACACACATGCATTTAAGTTAAAAAAGAAATACTGTGTACTAAATATAGATTCTGATTTTATAATTTTACTAATGTTTCAATATGTATTTTAGACATTTGCAGCCCCAGTACCACCCAGAAATGCTGGTATTTTCCATGTGGCTTCTTCTTGGCCAGATAGCAGTCTTTATTCAGGTGTGTTATTGTGACTATGGGAAGTCAGAGTAAGACTGTTTTTCCTCTTGTTTCATAAATAAACAGGAATCCATAGACTTCAAAATCATATGTTCTTTCAGGCAAAACAAGTATTGGCACTTTCATATGGTGCAAACTAATACATTGTTGCAGAAATCTTGCAAGTCCATGGTGTGTTATTTTATGAAGGTGTGTGTGGGGGTCTACCCACACTGACAGTCTTGTTATAAGAGGAAAGGCATTAATAGATGGGTTCTTTGGTGAGAGATCAATGAAGAGGTCTATTAAGATGAGTGCCATTTAGGCAGCTGGAATCAGCATAGGCAAAACGAAAAGAAAAAAAAAAATCTAGCCACTGAGCTGGGGCTTATCTATTTACTCCTTAGTTGACAAAGCCTGACAAGTTAATTAAGTCACTTTTATTAAGGTTACAATGCCATGTGAGACTTCCGTGATAATATACTTAACCGCTGTACACAATATTTGCACAAAAGAAAGGCACTACTGAAAAAATATCAGTTAAAAGCTAATACTTTAAAATCATGTGAACCAAGTGACCTAAATTAAATAAATAAAATGTTGTCCTTTAGGACTATTTTTAATACAGCAAATGGCCCTAGAACGATGGCAGAAGATCAGGAATGGTTTGCCACATTCAAAACGGGAATGAGAATCAATATTTTATAATATAATACAAAGTTATCAATATTTATAAGCCTTCCTACTTCACTAAATTCTTAATGCAATTTTTGTTTCTAAAATGATGATCTCAGGTTTGATACATCTCTTTTCAGGTATTTTAGCAGATTAAAGGTACATGTTTACTAGCTGAAACCCGTCTTAACTAATTTCATTCTCAGGGTCAAAAACTTTCTGAGAATAACTGCTCTGGGATGTTCATTATTAATAGTGTTCCTCTCTCGTTAATAGTTTATGGTGAGCTTCTCAGAATATTATGAGACTGTAAAAATTCCATCCCAATAAATGTGTCTATAGTAATAAATTGAATATAAGTGATAGTCTATGAGACTCACACTGATTTATGCTTGCCGTTAACAGGTAGCTGTGCCTGGGCCTTAACACCCAGCAGACTGCAGCATATGGTTTACTATCTATGGGTGCAAAAGATCCAAAATAGTCCCAGGCTGCAGAAAATAGGTATAAAGTGATATCAGAAATGATTATTCCTTGTCTAAACCAAACCTCAGTAGGAAACCTCCTCTAAATCAACAATTTATTTTCCCAGAATGCTTTTATTTGAGATGGGAAACTAGAGCCAAAAGAATGTGCTTCTGGAAGTGATTAAGGGTTAAAGTTGAGAGACAAGCAAGAGAGATTTTGGGTACACAGACGCTTGGAGCATTTGCCTGCCTCATAAAATCCTGCATCCTGTCTTTTCATTGTAGTTCTGTTACATACTTCGCTGAGAGAGTTTTGCATATTAACACTGAAGGGAATCTCTTTAAATTTTAATTTTGAAAACTGCAGTGTTCTTATGCAATCTACAAATTCTGGCTGTCACAACTTAGGCCCAAATATCAAGATAAAAACTGAAAAAATATCAGTTTATCATCACCATGCTCTTAAAAGTTCTGATGGTCAGTATTTTCATATTGATGATAAAACACTGAAGTGATGTACTATGTTTACCCAACCTCTTTGTTGTATTTGCTCAGCCTTGGCTAGTTATTTTGACACTTTAAATTTAGTATACTAACACATATATATGGAATTTAGAAAGATGGTAATGATAACCCTGTATGTGAGACAGCCAAAGAGACATAGACGTATAGAGCAGACTTTTGAACTCTGAGGGAGAGGGAGAGGGTGGGATGATTTGGGAGAATGGCACTGAAACATGTATACTATCATATAAGAAACAAATCGCCAGTCTATGTTCAATGCAGGATACAGGATGCTTGGGGCTGGTGCATGGGGATGATCCAGAGAGATGATATGGGGTGGGAGGTGGGAGAGGGGGTTCAGGATTGAGAACTCATGTACACCCGTGGCGGATTCATGTCAATATATGGCAAAACCAATACAGTATTGTAAAGTAAAATAAAGTAAAAATTAAAATTAAAAAATAAAATAAAATAAAAATTAATTTAACCTCTCTTAAACAGAAATGTGAATCAAAAATAACAGAAGTATTTTGACTTATTTGACATTAATCATTGACTATTTCCAAAGGCTTTTAATTTCTAACCCTGTGAGAATGGAAATAGTCTTTTTGTATATTTTTGGCGTGACTTTTCATTCAATTAAAAAGTACGAAGTTAGTAAGTGTAAATTAGAGAACTTATTTAAGTAAGGATATATACTGTGAGATGAATAATATAAAATGTTTAAAATGGCTTCATATGATTTATCTTCTTCAGTACAAGTCTGTCACACCCCCATTTGATAGCAAGTGGAGCATCTCACTCACAGATGAGAAATAAGAAAGCACAAGGCCTACTGAACACAATATAATTTCACAGTGCCGCTGCTGCTGCTAAGTCGCTTCAGTCGTGTCCGACTCTGTGCGACCCCATAGATGACAGCCCACCAGGCTCCACCGTCCCTGGGTAGGTCAGCACAAATTTAAGCAGCACAGGTGTTCAATAATTGAAGTCCACTGGAAAAATGCACAGTATTTCACTCTCAACAATGTTCACACACACTTCCATCTGGGACTTTGATGATCTCATATTAATAGGCACCTCATTGAAAAGTAAAAATAACACACATGAACTCAAAAATTAATTATCTTGAAAATGCTTTTTGAGATCCCTGATATACTTAAGGAAACACAATTTGAATTATCTAAGTACTCCTCATCTTTACCTGGAGAAGAAATGGCAACTCACTCTATTATTCTTGCCTGAAAAATTCCATGGAAAGAGGAACCTGGCAGGCTACAGTTCATGGGATTGCAAAGAGTCAGACATTACTAAGCCCACACATACAAATATTTTAATAAAATTTTGACTGGCAAACAATGTCAAAGACTAAAATGTATCATTTAAATGGTGTGATATATTTAGAGAAAACAACAAAAAAAAGTATGAGATAGCTTTAATAAATCTTATAATCAAAATCTTATTTTTTTAAGCTAAAAGAATAACCCTTCTTCCTATGTAGGCTATGTTTATGCACATCTGTAATTGTTTTGTAATGCAATGTTATTCATTGATTTTTTTTTTTTTAACCAAAACTATGCCTACTCTTTAGAAAAGATAGAATTGATTTTCCTTTCCTGGAGCATTAATTTATTAGGTGTTAAAGGTTGTCAGTACTTCTTTTAAAACGCTAAGTTTCTCACAAATCAAAGAAGAGATGGTTAATTGTTAAATTACATAAGAACCTTGGTATTTGAGATAGAAAACATACCTTACAAAATTATCAGAAAGCACAAAAAAGCTCTGAGTGTAGAAAGCAGAATATTTCATTTGAATCAGCCCACTTAAGTGCTGTTGCAATAAGAGGCAGGGGTTATTGGTTTACTCAATAGATTTATTTGATATACACAACTTGAAGAGAAGGTGTGATGTGCTTTGCTTGGTGTTCACCTGGTAACGATGGGCTAGTTTGAGTTCTGCTCTGTGTGGATTCATCTCTATCTCCTTCGTCCATCCTGGCTGTTGGCTAGGTTGGCTCTTGGACCTTTCCTGACCTACAGGCTCTCCTCATCTTTGCTCATTTTCCTCTTGTGAGACTTTAATATCCTCTCATTTGTCAGTAGGATATGACCCTTAGAGTAAGTTAGAAATGTGTGATGTGGGCATGCTCAGTCACGACTCCCGGGACTCTTTGTGACCCGCCATGGACTGTAGCCCACCAGGCTCCTCTGTCCATGGGATTCTCCAGGCAAGAATACTGGAGTCTGTGGCCATTTCCTCCTCTAGCAGATCTTCCTGGCCCACGGATAGAACCCAGGTCACCTGCATTGGCAGGCAGATCGCTTACCACTGAGCGACCCTGGAAGCCTGCAGAGAAACCTATAATTATAACTCTTACAAACACTACAAGGAAAGTGTTCTAACTTTATAGATAACATATTTTACATATTATCAAACGAAAAATGTTAAAAATTAGGTCCTTTAGACAATAGGAGTAAGAAACAAGCAGCCACATCAGGGGATTTAGGGACTTGAATGGCACACGTGTGCCCATGTAACCCTCTTTACCCCCAGAAGCATGCAGCCTGGCTTGTCCGAGGTCAGCACAGCCTCCACCCTGATCTTATTCTGTTGTCCCTGGCTACATGCAAACAAAAGCAATCCTTCCAAGAAAATATGACCCATCCCTGGTGTCAAGCCCCAGCCTACACTTGTTTCTGGGGTCAGATCACTTCCGCCCACTTACTCCCTCCTCACTCTGGTCCTTTCTCCTCCTCCCAGCATTAGCTTCCTTTCTCTTATTGTCCCCTTTCAAGACAGCATGTCAATAAATATTCACATCATGACTGAGCTCTCTTTAGTAGTGATCACATTCAAATATTTCAGTCAATACATATTTTCTCCCAAAACAAATAAATTGCCAGAAAATAAATGCTGTGGTTTACCAAGTTAAGGACCACATATGAGTTTCTACTGGTAATATATTATCCATGTAAATCACAATTCCTTGAAATAGCAGCCATTTATTTATTTATTTATTTGCTCAGCACACTTATAGAGGACAAAATCATGTTTCCCAAGCAATAAATAATAGTATTAAAGGCAGTGAACCAGTAGTAAAATAGCATCTGTTTTTGGTATCCCTTAACCACCCAACAGAACAATAAAATCCCTATTAAATGGCATTAAAGTACTAATACACCATCAAAAGAGGCGTGGAGGGCTTCCCACATTGATGGTGAAATTCAGCAAGACCTCGTGTGGCTCCTGGGCAGGAAAGCTTTTCTGTGCCCACTGTTTCTTAATTATAGGAAATAGGCTTCATTCAGCCTCCATGACCTTCCTTGAGTTCCAAGGGACAGGTTCAAACAGCTGCTAATTAGGGAAGGGAGGGGAGGTGGAGACAACAGAGGAGCAGTCAAGAAACAATAGTGCATTTTTTATGGCTGAGTAATATTCCACGATGCCACATCTTCTTTATCTAGCCATCCATCAGTGGACAGTTAACTTGCTTCCAGGTCTTGCCTATTGTAGACAGTGCTGCTGTGAATGTTATAGTGTGTGTATCCTTGCAAATTATGGTTTTCTCTGGATGTATGCCCAGGAGTGGGATTGCTGGGTCATAGGATAGCTTTATTTTTAGTTTTTTAAGGAATCTTCATACTAATCTCCGTAGTGGAGGTACCAGTTTACATTTCCACCAACAGTGTAGAAGGGTTCCCTTTTTTCCACACCCCCTCCAGCATTTGTTTGTAGATTTTTTGATGATGGTATAGCAGAAACTAACACACACAACATTGTAAATCAACTATACTGCAATAAATATTAATTAATAATAAACAATAAACAATAGCGCAGCCTTGGGACAGGTCCTGGGTTCCCCCTCAAGGGACATACACAACAATACCTTTGAGCTGCTCTGCAGACACTGAAACCCCCACCAGGTGGGAGACGTTAACTGTCTGCTGCCCATAGGCACGGAGACCCCAGACCTGTTGGAACCAGAAGGTTGATGATGCTGACTCCCACTTACCTCACCACCCACCAATCAGAAGAATGCCCATGAGGTCATCACACCCTCTTTGCACCATGACTATAAAACTTCTCACTACCCCCTCCAGGCAGGGACACAGAGTTTTGAGGGCATTAACCTGCTATGGCCCCCGTTGCCTGGCAAAGTGGTAAAACTATTTTTTTCTACTTCACCCAAAAGCTCTATCTAAGAGATTTAACTCTGTATTGGGGTCCAGAGGCCTGATTCCGCATCAACAGGGCACACTGCCAAAGGAAAGAGACAATAAACTCATGAATGATGATCCACAGGCCCTTGGACCGCCCACCCCGCGCCTTAAGCTCATAGCACATATCAGAGGTGCTTAGAAGGTGACCGTGTGGAAGGAACGCAGTCAAAGAAGGGTTTCCAAAGTGACACTTTATACTAATCTATTGAATAACTTAACATTTGCTTTTTTCCCCAGTTTTCCTTTGCAAGCAATTTGAAATATCACCCCCTTTAAACTTTTGAATTAACTTTAACTGAACCAGAATTATTTGTATCAACCAGAAGCTGAGCATCAGTCCAGGCAGAGAGATATTTTAAAAATGGTGCTTGGAATTAGAAGAAAAACTTAACTGGAAAAATCCCCATCTCATAAGCTGCTGATCTCTCTCGTAAAAGAGGAAAAGATAAACTGAGGTTTCTATGCTTAACAAAGATATTGTTATAAAAAGCTAATTTAAATGTATTTAACAGTTTGCAAGTTAAAAAAATTAACAAACTTGGCTCACTATGAACACTTTGTAAGTCAGACAGGAACCAGATTTAGTATATAAAAAATAGACTTCTTGATTCTTATGTGTTCTTGCAGATATTTAAATGCAAAAGACTGTATCTATAAACCATGTCTATATATAAGACTCAATAAAAAGGTGAAGATTCTATTAAGCAGCATTTTTGCTTCCTTCTTATAAAGCACAGCCAAAATGCTTTCAAAGTGCACATTTAAAATTTTATATTATTAAATTTTTATTTTCTAACCAATCTAAGTAAATCTTCATCTACATAAAACCATTATAAAATGTTAAAGAGGGAATTCCTTCGTGGCCCAGTGGTTACAAACCTACGCTTCCACTGCAGAAGGCACAGATTTGATCCTTGATTGGGGAACTAAGATCCTGAATGCCATGCCATATGGCTAAAAAAAAAAAGTTAAAGAATAGTTTATTTAATATTCTCTTTTGTTACTCCTACAGAATCACAATTCTACTGCAAATGTGAGAGGGCAAACCACTCCTTGTGATAAGTGTGTATTAACTCTATCCTTGTATATGATATTGGAGTAGGAAATGGCATTGCAGGCCAGTATTCTTGCTGGAAATCCCATGGACAGAGGAGCCTGGAGGGCTACAGTCCATGGAATTGCAAAGAGCAGGACAAGAAAGCGGCTGCGCACATGCTGACAGATTTAACGTGAATTTCTCAGCTAAGTTACTTTCTCGTCTAGATGGAAAATCAGATTTCTGAACACGTTTGTTTGGATATACTAGCGACACACCCACGCCAACTCTCAATGGTAAGCTGAGATTTGCGGTATTTTCTATATGCAACTGTGCTTAAGACTACCATTGTTTTAGGAAGTTGGTGTCAAGCTTCTATACTACATATGGAATAAAAAATTCCTCTCTGCAGTTCCGTGGGTATGAGAAATGCAGTGTTCTTATTTTTACTTTACTTCAAACATTGATCATTTTTGTGAGCTATCTGGGTGGTAGAAATGAAGTTCCAGAACCTCTCAAATTAAAGCCAAGGAGAGCACTTTTTCTTTTTTTTAATATAAATTTATTTATTTTAACTGGAGGCTAATTACTTTACAATATTGTATTATTTTGAAGACTAGGTCCTCAAGAAGGCAGCTTTAGCCATGAAGGGCTTCCGAATCCAGGTGGGCTTCCCTGGTGGGTCAGACGATAAAGAATACACCTGCAATGCAGGAGATGTGAGTTCGATCCCTGGGTGGGGAAGATCCCTGGAGAAGGAAATGGCAACCCGGTCCAGTATTCTTGCCTGGAGAATTCCATGGACAGAGGAGCCTGGCAGACTACAGTCCATGGGGTTGCAAAGAGTCAGACACAACTGAGTGACTAAGCATATCCTAGTGAGGGGATAAGAAAGGATAGAGTTATTTCTGTTACTTCCTAAGTTAGTATCTCCTTGAACAAATTATTTAAACCACTCTGGCTGGTGAAGGCACCTGGGACGGAACTAAAATGTTGGGTGGGAAATGAAGTAGGAATTTGGGATTCGCAGATACACACAATTATATACATAAAACAAACAACAATTATATATAGAACAGGGAACAATATATCTTTTAATTATCTACAATGGAGAAGACTATGAAAAAGAATATATATATATATATAAAATACATATTTATAATTGAATCACTTTTGCTGTATGTCAGGAACTCACACAACATTGTAAATCAACTGTTTTGTTGTTTTGTCACTACTAACATGTCTGACTCTTTGGCAGCCCCATGGACTGTAGCATGCCAGGCTCCTCTGTCCATGGGACGGATTTCTCAAGCAAGAATACTGGAGTGGATCGCTACTTCCTTCTCCAAGGGATCTTCCTGACCCAGGGACCAAACCCATGTCTCCTGCATAGACAGGCTGATTCTTTATCCCTGAGCCAAATCAACTTCAATGAAAAAAATGTTAGCCTCACTTGATTAATCTGTCACATTAGCTGACACACTTTAGATTTTAAAACACTATTGACCATTTGTTAATGTGGGCATTCTTCTCTGCTGTGGGAAATCCATGGACAGGCAAGACATTCTAGAAGGAGGGTGGGGGCAGAGCTCTAGTACCTTTGCTGGCAAATGCTCATTCAGGATTGACTACTTTTCTGGTGCTGTTACATTATGACTATTTTGATGAGACATTTTTACCTCCAGTCTTATTCTCAGGTTCACAGCAGAAAGGACAAATCTCCTGTCACATTATGGGACGTGTTGACATGTGTTTTAGAGAATTTTCAACAAGACTACTCAATGAAGATGGAATTCACTCCAATCTTATAAGGATGCAATCAAGCTGATTCAGGATTTATCAATAAATTGAGCATAAAACTTTTAAGACATTTGCTATAGAAATCATTATGCTCTTTTAACAATTGTAAACAGCTTCAGTTTCCTTAAGAAAACTCATTTTGGAAGCCCTAAAGAAACTAGGATCCTTTACAGTTTATCTCGTTTTAATGAATTTAAATACAGTGATTTTGTCTTTTAAACACTAAACCTTTACTAACATGAGCAAGATTGCACCCCTGTGATCTGAGGATCTCATGGTATCTATTAGGATGTCTTAGTACTATTCTTTTCTTTTACTTTCCACTCAGAGTCATGGAAATTGCTTTAACATTTACACAGAAGAGTTCTATGCAATTTGTGGTCTTAATAGCTGCTTATTTAAGAAAAGAATAAAATTTAATTATTTTTAGTTTCAGAAGAAAAAATTTTCTTTAGTCTCCTTATAATGTTTGTCTTCTTCTTTATAACACATTCATGATTATCTAAGAATAACTGGAAATTTGGGATACATCTTATGTTAATTGATTGAAGCATACATCTTACTTTGAAAAAAATGGGTATTGCATAGTCTAAAGATTCAAAGGTCAGAGTCTAGTATCAATTTAGTTATTAAAACGAGCTTATCATAAACAATGAAGTTAGGTATTTCCTTGAAAAATGAAGTCAGGATATCATTTGTTCAGTAACAAGAGAAGGGCCTCTCAAATATAAATCCTTCCATATTTGTGGGGAAATGTCCTACAGGTTTAAATATGACATATCACTGTGATTTCAACTCTATTAATGATATATGGACAGATCTGGGTACATTTAAGACTAGTTAGGAGGAACATAAAAACAACGGAATGGGCAAAATACCTGTACTGCAGAGTGGTCGTCCTCAGACATGTGTGTAAGAGAGAGACAGAGACAAAGATACTTAGAGAGAGATGGCAAAACAGCAAGAGAGACAGAGAATGAAAGAATCTCTACTGCAGAAAATGAAGCAGTACAAAAATAAACAGGTGAGTATATTTCCCAGCAAGAGAAAGGAACTTCTTTTAAGAACTCCAGGTCCAGAGATAAAGGACCTGGGAGCAGAGGTCCCCAAACTTTTTGGCATCAGGGACCAGTTTCGTGGAAGACAATTTTTTCCACAGATGAAGGGTGATGGTTTCAGGATGACTCAAGCACATCACGTGTTTCATGCACTTTATTTCTATTATAGTTACATCAGCTCCACCTCATATCATCAGGCATTAGATCGCGGAGGCTGGGGAGGCCTGCCGGGCAACACTACTATTCATGTTCTCTAAGCCTGAGCTTTTTCCCTAAATGTAGAAGGTAAAAGATGGGCCTATGATCAGTAATATTTAAATCTGATTTTATTGTTGTACCCAAGATTCTGCGAATTCCTTAATTCATTCTAATTAAGGAATTATTTAATTCCTTAATTCAATCTAATTACAGCTTGATTTCTCAGAGGGAAAATATATGACCCTACCTTCTCGAGTTACTTTTTGATTATTATCTTCTCTGGCTACTGCATGGCTGGATGACAGCCCAGGGACTTCCTGCATTTCAGTTCTCTTTGCAGTGAGTACTGAACATTGAGTAGATCTGATCCCATAGCGTTTACATTGATTGTGGAGACCGGTAGAGGAGACAGACTACTCACCCCGGATGTTGTGAACGGATTCACAGCATATATTCACACTGATGCACCTTTGTGATTCTTGTATTCCAGTTGCCAGGAAGGGTTCACGTTTCAGACTCCCTGGGTTTACAACCATAAGATGATTGCAGAAAAGTTAAACACTCTGCAGCCAAATTTTTTTTTTCTGAAATGTTCTGATATATAATTATCATCACCAAAAAGTGTATTTTCAACCCTGTATATTCTTTATCGAGTGCTGCTTAGAATGTTTTTCTTTTTGACAAATCCCCTTTGCTTCCCTAGGAACCCTGATTGATGTCGAGATGGATGCTGACAAAGGAAATGGTGCAGGGGTTCTTGTCTTGGTGAAGAGACCAAGTCTAAGCAAAGGGAGGGGAAACCTCTTGACAGTCCTGCTTCTGCTCTCTCTTCTGGCCTCTGTACCTCTCTATTCTACCTCCCTAACCCTGAACTCAGGTCTGTCTCTCCTCTTACTACATCTTGCTGTGTAAACTCAGATACACACTCCCAGGGCATTAGAGACTGGCCTCTGTGAGGTGTGCAGAAAGTGCAGGCACTTTCTGTGTGTCCAGACAACAGCTTCAACAACAGGAGTTGCTAAGCATTCTGTCTGCTGCCCCCATGCCCAGCATCCTTTACATTCATCTTCAGAACCATCCTCAAAAGTGACTCTAAGGACTTGGGAAGGCTAAGGTTTTTGAAGGGGAACACACATTCGCGGGAGTGCAGCTGTGGTCTAACCACAGCAGAATGAGTCCTGAGACTCGTGCACAAGACCTGTGTGCCCCCCACCACCTGCAGACTACCACCTGCTCCCACTCCGGTGACTCGCCTGCAATGTGGGACTCAGCTGGGGTCACAGGCCAGAGGGACTTCCTGGTTTGCGAGGTTTCCAGTTACTCAAAGGTATCTTTATCATAAAGCTACTGTTTTCCTCTTTAAATTAAATTTGCTACCTTTATTTTTTAAGTTAACAGTCAGTGATCAATCTGGTTGTGCTTTTGTGAAAGAGAAAACTTTTGGGGGTTAAAGATATAAAGCTAAATATAAACCACTTTTATAGACACTGGGTGAGATTTTTATCTGTTTGGGTAAGATTTAAAAAAAAAAAAAATTAATCCCAGTTGTGCAGAACATAAAACCTGAATTTGTTCATGCTGACATTACGTGAACTTGAGCTTGCATTTGGTTCTGCAGTGATAACTTCAATTGCACAAGGCTTGTTGCATTTGACCAGAGTCAGAATCTCTGCCCTAATGAAACTGAAAACATCCTAGAGGTATTCTGAGACAATTTTTAATTCACCTATAAAAAAAGCCTTTGATGAAAAATTGGAATTTCTGTATTAATCTCTTTGAACTGCATATGGAGACTGCATCCAAGCTTATTCCTACTTTTTTTTTTTACAGACAAAACTCTAATAAGGGGGTATATTATGCACTTTTTAGATTTTTTAGAATGCTTTTTCAAAATGCTTTAAAAGAACTTTCATGAATTGAAGTGTTATTGAATTTCTGATTGGTGATACAAAGAACAGTCAAGATATACGCAAAAAAAGAAGAAGAAATGAAATCCTGAAGAGGTCCCAAGATGGTTCAGTATTATGAGACAAATGAGATCGCAGTGAACAGCAAATGAAGCAAGTGTCCATTGTAACAAAAAGAAGGGGGTATTTGTTTTTAAAGATTTCTGATGTGGACAATTTTTTTAAAGTCTTTATTGAATTTATTACAAAATTGTTTCTGTGTCACATTTTGGATTTTGGCCTCCAGGTATGTGCGATCTTAGCTCCCTGAACGGAGATGGAACCTGCACCCCCTGGGTTGGAAGATGGAGTCTTAACCACTGGCCCCTCAGGTAAGTCCCAAGATGGGGGCATTTTTAAAGGTATCTTGCTTATTTTAGAGACTTTCTGCTTAAAAATTCCTACCATACTCCAAATTGGACGAGAATGCCCTGCTCAGTGGGACGTGGGCATGAAGAATTTTGGAGACCATAACACTTGTCCTGACACCTGAACAATATTGAAGTCTTGCTTCTTATCTTGTTCGATGCACAAGTAGAAGCCTTTCGCTTTCCTTTAACAGAAGTATTTTCAACCTTACGGATGCAGGTATGCTAAAAAAAAAAAAAAAAGAATCCTTTTCTCTATTAAGAACTTCCACTGATATTTGGTTTCATTGAGTGCATTAAATTTGTGTTAAAACACAACTACCCTTTGCTGTTAATCAAAACTGCAGTGAGGGACCTCAGATGCAAAAGCATATTTTCTTTGAATCAAAGACACCTAGGTTTTTTGCAGCTCTCACTCCAAGAGATTTTTTTTTTTTTTTAATTTTAATAGAAGACTTTCTGTTTCTATAGCTGGTACCATCAAAATGCACTGGTTCCCTTCACCCCCAGAGCAAAGAAGTAAACAATATTCATATAGGGAGAATACTGCTTAAGCGATTCCCAGAGTATACAAACATTTATTGGTACAAAATCTGCGACAGGAGTTTTTTCTTGTTAAATTTTTAGTGTTTTCTCAAATCTTCAAAGCTTGCCTTGATGGTTTACTGAAGTAACTGAACCGCTCTTGAGTTGTTTTATATAGGACATCTTATCTTTCTTTCATTACTCAGGCTGTGGCTTCCTCTTCTATTCCCATGAAATCCATGTACACACTTTAGAAGCCCTCCTGAACAGGCTCTGCTTCTAACTTTCACAGAGCCCTTAGCACCATTTGAATACGAAAGAGATACTGAATAAAAAGCTTTAATCTCTTGTCTGTTAGGCTGCTTTCTGGCCTCTCTTCATCTCCTCCTGTTCCAAGGGCTTCTCTGTGAGAGGCAAGTGAACACGCTTCTTTTGGAAATGAAGTGTAATGCACAAGATGCTTTCGGCTGGGCCGAGATGGGAAAGCTAGAGGCTCTTGGAAACCAACCCCCCAACCCTCCCCTCTGTCAAAATTCAGCTCCATGCATGCACCACTGGCTTGTGGTTAAGCCTTTACAGGTAAAAGATTAGTCAAAAGCTCGCTCCCTGAACAAAAATCATTCAATCGGCAGAATGTTCAGGAGTATCAAATAGGCCCTCCACCTCCAATACTGCGGGGCGCTCCCCTCTGATACTTCTTCCCCTCCGCGAGCTGGAACTGCTTGAAAGGGTTCTCTGTTCTCTCTCTCTTGTCAATTTGAATGCCAGGAAATGAGCCCCCTTTGTGAGATTAATTAATAGCAGGAGCGGATCGGCCCGAGCCCCAGCGCCACGCAACCGAGCTGTAATTGCTACTTTGTGGAAAGGAAAGAAAAAAAAAAAAAGTTTGGGTTGCAGTTTAAGAAGAGGGTTTAAGGAAAGTTCTTTGAACTAGAGGTCTCAGTGCACTGGATTAAGGCAAGAAGCAAGGAGGCCTTTGAAGTTGGCTAAGAGGTTTTGGAAGGGAAAAAAGTTGGGTGGCGAAGGGGAGCTGGCAACATCAAAAGCAGTCGCTTGCTTGGCCTCTCACCTGCTTGGTTTCAGAACAGGGACCCCGGGGCTGGAGGGCAGCGTGGCGGGTCTCCACCCTCGGCCGCAATAAGGGGTGGGTGGGCGGCTGTGCATTCCGGATGCGTGGTCCACCCTGGGCTGCAGCGCCTGGGCCGTGTACAGTGGCTCAATCAAGGTGGGGACGCTGTGTGAACAGGCGGGGACGGCACACGCCAAACGCACTTAAAAGACTGCAAAACGGATTCCTCTCATTTCTCTCCTGCCACCCTCTCTCCTGAGACCTTAAAGACGTTTTTCAAAAGTTCCTCTGCTTATCGCTTAGCCCTGATGTATCGATAAGAGGAAAAAGAGAAATCATATCCATACCCTGTCTAGAAATAAGAATTAACGAGGGCTGTCTTCTCAACAGGGGCAACATCGCCCCCAAGGGGGTGAAATTGATTCCTGGGGCTGAAAGAAAATTTTAGATTTTCTGCGACTTTGTGATTCTAGGAAGGGCCACAGTGCATCCACAGATACACATTACATCTTTGCTAATAAAACTCCATTGGGAAGGGCAATTAGAAACAAAATACCTTAAAAGAGCTGCTTAAATATATCACAGCCCTTTTTTTAAAAAAAAAACCACCAATCTGAGGATGAATGCTATATGCAAATTCCTAAACAGTGGCATGAATTTCATTTTATGTGAATTGTATATATTAACCAGAAGTTAACTTGAGCACGTGAATTTCAAATTTTTATTTTGTGTGGAAGAAGTCCTATCTCAAATATTTTTATATTCTAAATCTCACTTTATTTTATTGTCTTGCTATTTGTCAGACTGATGGATGAGATTTCTACTTATTTTAATGGAAAAGTATGAATAGAGTCCAGCTCTCACCATTACAGTTTGTGCATAGGCTCAGATATTTTTGAAAAAAAAAAAAAATCACATTCTCCTCAGTTTTGTTTGTTTGCGGGGAGTGAAGGAGGGCTTCCTTACAAGTTCTAAACTCGGAATTTTTTCAGTGACCTGACAGATATAGATGTTTTATAAATACACCTTATGTGTTCATTCTAACTTGGTATATATTTTTTCTAAGTTAATATGGTTAGGTGTCAATTTCAAATGATAACTAATATTTATGGAGAGAAGTTAAAAACATTTCCATGGCATTTATTGCTTGATGGGATTGTTTTGGACCTTATAAGGATATTGTTTCCATTTTGAACTTAACTTCCAAGATAAATACATACACTTTAATTCAACCAAATATGTAAATACTTAGGGGCATGCCTTAATAATAGAAACTAGAAGTCAAGAAAAAGTCGTGAGTTCCTATGTTTTCAACTATAACTATGTTGTATCTTTTTCTCCTTATAATGATAAGGAAGGTTGGAAAATCAATAGCCAATCTCAGTCTGTGCTGTAAAAACCAGGAACTTTTCTAGGTCTGTCTGGCTAGATGCCACGTTTCTGAGCATCACCACCATTCAGACTATTTATTCTCCACTGAACTTGAGAAAGCTATTTTGGAGGCTTTGCCTTCAGGAAAATTAATATGCATAGCAGCATACCCACGAAACCATGTCTTCTCTTTTCTAGTGTCTGTCTGTTGTGTTCAGAAAGATTCTCAGGAGGGTGACAGTCCCGGCAAAATGTACCAGTGACATTTCAGAGTTCCCTCTTCATTGACATCCAATACCAATTCACTCTGCACATGCAGGGTGGACCAGCCCAACCTTCAGCCCACAGTGAGCAATCAATAAACACTGTTGACTGACCTCACTGATGCATCCAACACCTCAACTCATGGCCATGCAACCTCATTACTGTGCCATCTTGGGGGACCTGCCATTTTGAAAGATTAACAAATATTTTTAATATGACAAGTGAGTTAATAAAGTAGCTAGCAATTATGAGCCCACTGGAAGAATTTCCTATCCCCAGTCCTTCCAAATTTGCAGGAACAAACACGTGTCCCTATTTCAAATGGAAGCCCACATCTACTGGCTCACCCTATTTAGAGGAGACTTTGTCCACTCTGCGTACAATAGGAATTAGGTAAATACAGAACTAGGTACAGTCTGACTTTCTTGAAATAGATTTCTTACCATAAAGCCTAGACGCCAGTCTACGAGCTGTCAAAAAGCTGTACCTAATTATGCTCATTAAGAAAAACAGACATTCAGTTACCTGCCTGCTGCCAATGCAGGGAACAAAATAGTTTCCTCTTTGATTATATCCACTATCTTAGTTGATGCCACGCATGTTAAAGTTTACCACTCCTTGAGGCTTGCAATTGCAATATTTATTTATTTTTTTAGCTATCTGGAGGATTATAATTGCGTGCACACATCAATTACGGATTGGATTCAGCATTTTCAGATAAGTTCCCAAATCACAAAGAGAGCACAGTGGTCTCCTGGCATTTCCAGGCCAGTTTGATTACAGGTGTAGTACACACAGGCTTGTTAGTTCTCCGTGATGAGGGCATCCTTCTCTGCTATACCTCTAGGAGAGGAGCTGACCATTGCTTCTCACTAACAATTTCTTCCCATTCCTCAGAGAAGCTTTAATGAGCCCCTTGGACATGGCCAAAGGCAATCTTTCCTCTGGGCCAGTGAGGTGAAAAGCCAAAGCTTTACCTACCAGGCAAGCAATAATTAATAAGGTGTCTTTGATTCATCTCAATTCATTAACAAAGTTACAGGTTGGGCAGCCTTCAAGGAGCACAGTGGAAGACTATCCTTTCACTTACAGAAATTGGATGAAACATGCGTGCCAAGGTACATTATATTATGTTAAAAAAATTAACTTACAACCAAAATAAATTAATGTAGAATACTAATTGGGAGAAAGCAACTGACAGATACTGCAAAAGATTGATTTTTGGGGAAACGGAGAAATCTGTTTTCTGTTTATTTTAAGGACAGGAAATGAATACTGATTAGAAATGTATAGGCAGTTGCGTTAGGCAGCATTTGGTAATGTTTTCGCTGGATATTTGATTTGTCTAAGTTTTTCCTAGATCTGAGACTGGATGTCAGTTATCATAGTTAGTTTTGGTCTAATAATTAGCTGGACTTGGCTACAGGGCTCTTAGATCACAAAGCATTTTCCATGCCTCTCTGCAGAAAAGGAAATAAACCTGAGTGCCATGTGGCCACATAAAAAATGCCTGCTATGAGAATCCTGGTCAAGTTTCAGCTGGCCTATGTTTTTCCCTAAGAAACTACTGTGGACTTGAGAAATATTGCTCACTTGAATTTGTAAGAATCTTAAAATGCTAATATATTGTTTCTTAATTGTATATTCTAAACATATATATGTAATATATACAATTATTTTTAATTAAATAAATATATTGAATATAAATATAAAATAAAATGTCAAATATATTACATATAAAATATATTATATATAAGATCCCTTGGAGGAGGTCATGGCCATCCACTCCAGTATTCTTGCCTGGAGAATCTTATGGACAGAGTCTAGTGAGCTACAGTCCATGGGATTGCAAAGAGTTGGAGAGGACTGAACGACTAACACACACACATACATATATAAACATATAAAATACCTACAGTTACTTAATAATACTTATTTCTTTTTTCTATTATGTATGTATAACACATATAATATATATACCATATATAATATATACCAGGTATAACACATATACCATATAGGGGCTTCCCCGATAGCTGTTGGTAAAGAATCCGCCTGCAATGCAGGAAACCCCAGTTCAACTCCTGGGTCAGGAAGATGCCCTGGAGAAGGGATAGGCTACCCACTCCAGTATTCTTAGGCTTCCCTTGTGGCTCCACTGGTAAAGAATCCATCTGCAATGTGGGAAACCTGGGTCCAATCCCTGGATTGGGAAGATTCCCTGGAGAAGAGAAAGGCTACCCACTCCAGTATTCTGGCCTGGAGAATTCCATAGACTGTATAGTCCATGGGGTCACAAACAGTAGGACACAACTGAGTGACTTTCACTTTCACATATACCATATATAATATTATAACATATATGTACAATTTTTCTCAATAATTACTATTTATTCTTATTTCTTAATTGCATATATGTCAATACATATTTTATGTGTAATATATTTATTTTTATATTTATACTTAATATATTTTATATGCATACACACACACACACACACACACACACACACACATCTCCTGTTATTTATAAGAGCACAAACAAAACAGAACACAAGCCATACTCCTAAATAGGAGAGACTAGCTTTCAGAGCATGTTGGAAGGAAGCCCCTCAGCGGACGGGGGGGTGGGGGTGGGGGTGGGGGTGGGTGGGGTGGGTTGGTGGTGCCGGGGAAGCTGCTCCGCACTCCTGGCAGCCCCCAGCAGTGGGGGCGGGGGCTTCTCGTCTGCCTCTGTGGTGTTGCAGTCTTGCTCCAGGTCCCTCTCCACAGTGAAAAAGGCTGGCTGGGGGAGGCCGCTGGGGCAGGCAGCAAGGCTACAGCAGAGTCAGGCTGCTTGCCTCATCAGCTTCGCTGGGACCACCGCACGATGGCCTCTGTGAAGCAATGTAGATAATAATGTACAATGTCTCCTAGAACCGTGGCTGGAGTCACTCTCCTGATCCTTCATGGGAATTTAGAAGTGCAGTTGTGAGGTTGCAGTGACATCTAAAGGCAGACTCCTCAACTCCTGCTGCACTTCCGCCCTGCTGGTTCCTTCTCACAAACACTCCTCTCCCCATCAGAGCTTCTGACAATCGTCTCCTAAAATCTGCAGGAAACCACTTCTCCTGGGATCTTCTCTTTTCTTGGTCTACTCCTTTTGGAAGTGACTTTCCAAACTGTACTTGCCACCTTGAAAGCCTTTCTTGGGTTCCGCATTCCATTGCTATGTTATCTTCTAACACTCTTAAAACCTTTGTGCTCATACGTCTTGAGGCCAAACCAGGCTTAAGTACACAAACCACAAGTTGAGGATAGCTTGCACTGCCCTGGGGCCATCCAGCCTTCTCTTCCTGTTATTGTTCAGTTCCTAAGTCTTGTCCAACTCTTTGAGACTTTGTGGACTGCAGCATGCCAAGCTCCCCTATCCTTTACTATCTCCTGTAATTTGCTCAAACTCATGTCCACTGAGGTAGTGATGCCATCCAACTATCTCATCCTCTGCTGCCCTCTTCTCCTCCTGCCTTCAATCTTACCCAGCATCACAGTCTTTTCCAGTGAGTCAGGTCTTTGTATCAGGTGGCCAAAATTATCTTCCTATCTCCACCTCATTCTCCCTCTTCTACTTTCCCCGAGGAGGCAGGATGGCCCTGAGGTTGTGTGAGCTTCCTCTGAAGGGTAGAGGCTGGCTAAGCCACATGCTGTTCTTGAATTACATATGACCACCTTGCCAATCAGGATAAGGAAACATGCATTTTTAATAATGGATGCCCAGGTATGAACTGTGCCCTTTCCTCCTTACTTAAATAAAATGACCTTTTCTGTAGCCAGGTAGGTTAGTTGTCTTTCCCTGACTCCATCACCAATGGCAGACACAAGATCACTGCCATCCTGCAGGGGGGCCAGCTTCCCACCTCTGCTCCCCTAAGGGCCCCAGCCATGGACATTTCAGCCACCTCCTCTCTCATTTCACATGTGCCCCAGAGTCTCTTGTCAAGCAGATTCATGAATCTGAAACATCTCATGCTCTGATTTGGCTTCACCATCCTTAACAATCAGATGTGTGCACTGGTAAATTCAGACAAGGGCAGAGAAATGAGACCACGTACACAAGGAAACAGGGTATTTTGCATGCACGTGATCTCCGACAGTATTAAAACCTGAATGTGTTTTCTTAGCTCCCCAGTGAAAGGATGGGAGTCTTTCTTTTCTATTTTTTTTAATGGCCTTGATGAAAGACCTATAAAGTTGAGTTGAATGGCTGGAAGATAATAACTCCGGTGGTAAAGTTCCGCCTTGTCTCTGACCCTGCCCTGGCAGTAATCCTGGCTTTGGGGTCTGAAATTTCCTAAAGATGCATTAGTGTCGTATACACATGTGCTCTTGTATGCTCATAATCCCTTTCACTAGCTTCTTAGCTGCATGCTTTGTATTTAAATTTTCCTTCTGACCAAGTAAATCCCTTCGGATGAAGTGACAGGATCTTTTCAGCACCCATGGCTGGTGACAGCTGGTGGGGAGATTCTGAAAGCCTGCAAAGTATTCCTTCTTGCTTCCTTCAAGACCAGTGCCAGCCACCAGCTGAGAGATTTGTTAGTGCTCCCTTCAGGCATCCGTCAGCTGAAGAGGTGCACAGTCAATGCTAAAGAAGCATAATAGATATCAATGTAAAAGACAATATCGGTGCTTCTGGCTTAACCGTGTCTTTAATGAGGTACTTATTTATTATATGTGAACATGAAACCTTTTCATTAATTCCTGTGTAACCCTTTATTAATACTGTATGAAGTATACATTGGCGTGTCAAAATGCAGTGAAAACTGGGCTTTGAAAGCAATCATTGCTGATAACCTTTAAAAGAACAGCTCCCAGGGCCAGATGCATGCTGTTTTCCCCTCCTTCGGTGAAGTTTCCTTGTGAATATCTGACTTGTAGTACATGCCGTCCTTCTCTGTGAAAATCGAAGGATGTCCTTTTGGGGGGAGAGGGGGGCTCCTCTCTGGCAAGTGGTCATTGTTAGATTAAGCAATGAGGTAATGAGAAAGACCCTAACTAAGTAAGAAACTAAATTTTTAATTCATGAGGGTGTTAGCAGTAGGTTGGTCCTTACGTGGAATTACTTGGTTTCAAAGACTTACCTAACCAAATGTCCTTTCTCTATTTGCTGGAAAACCGAAACAAAATAATGCTTTCAGGGTAACAAAGGTGACTAACCCCTTAAGAGCAACATTTAGGTGTTGTGAAATTTTTCTGTAAATTTATATCCCTAACCTACATAAACATCTTTCTAGAAATTACAAATTTGCTTACCTATAAAGTGAAAATAAAATGCAAACTAAAATGTCACTTCAAAAGATGCCTGGTTATGGATTCACTTTTACATAGTCCCCCTTTGGTTTTGCTTGGATTATTTTAACTACAAAGAGAAAGTTGAGAGAATTTCATTGTTTACACCCACTTATAAATATTCCTAGCAATTAGAATCTGAAAGATGAGGAAAATTGGTTGTTGTGCATACTATCAGTTGTTGTTTTATATTTGTGCACAAAAAATCAGAGCAGTGGTCATCCCAGAATGTTGAGAAGTTCATATACATCATCAAGTATTTTGACAATGCAAAATTAATGGCAGATTTCATAATCACTATTCTGGTTTGGCAACTTATAAAAACCAAAACTTCCTCCCATATCATAGAAATGTGTGTGTTTTGCATCTTCTAATATTTCTCAAATTCCTTTCTTGATTATTTTTTAAATTGACAGAACTTTCTACTAAGTGAATTCATGCCATGGTTTTGTTTTACAAAAGCTGTTGCACTTGAAAATGTATCTAAGTTAGAGAAGAGAAAATTACTGCGAAAATAAAGTGATCATCATCTTATTTTACATTAGGGTTTGGGGTTATTAACAGTATATCAGCAGCAAACAGATTCTGTGACTTTTAATAAGGAAGAATGATACACTTTGGGCTTAGAAAATCTGTGTTTTCTTTTTTTGTCATTCTGCATTTAACATGCCATGTTTCCTTAAGGGTGGGAAGGCTGTTGGACAGAGTGGAGGAAAAAGGATTGGAGACTTTCAGTTGTATATACATTATTGCCAAACCCCAAACACAGGCACTTTGCAAAACATCAAATGATGCCTTTCTTGTGAGAAAAATTGCTAAACTCTATCATCCTAGTGTGCTACAAGGATATCAAATAAGCTGTTGAAAGAATAAAATTTCTCTTGTAAACAATTAAAAGCAACCAACCCGCTAAGAATAAAATTGAAATCTGAGTTTGTGGTATTGTTGTTTGAACCAAAACGCACATGGCTTTTCAAGTATTCAAGTACCGACGACACCATTTTTTTTGTGTGTGTGCCTGATGAATTATTAATTCAGGGCTTGTACCGGGTTCGCCAGCTATTCCTGAATCCTTATTAGTAAGTTGCAACTTGATTTGTCACAAGGAAGGTGAAGGGCATTCCTAACAAGACTATAATCTATCCATCGGTGAACATACATTGATATCTGCTTCTTGATCTACTTCCTCTCATATTGGGTAAATTCCTTCGAATGGGCTTTGTGTTTTTATGTAAGAAATTGGTTGGGTTTTGTTCTGTTTTGTCCTGGTTGCTGTTAGGGGCATGCATGCATGTGTAGGTTTTAATGGGCTGCTTTACATGCTCTAATTTTTTTGGTATATCTTTGCACCAAATATTCCAATGCAAGTATACACACATATATGGACTGGCCTACCTGTATGTGCGGCGTCTGTTTACATTTTCTGTCATGTAGTCATTAAGCACACAACGTGGCCTTAAAGGATGTCAGAACTGACAGCCCCGGCATGATGGATGATGCTGTGCTAGGCTGATTCTTACCAGGTGTGGTGTGATGGGAATTCAGATGCTCTTCAGAGCTCTTATTTGTGTTAGTAAAGTTTTGCTTTTCTGTAAGTTTTTTTCTTTTTTTTTGGGGGGGGGGCGGCTTCTGCACTTGTAGTTATAACCCTATCAAATACTTGAAGATCTATCAAATACTTGAAGTAAAAAACAATATGGAGTTTCCTTCCGATATGTGTATATGATGTATGTGATCTATTTTTAGATCACCTCCTCTTCAACAAACATCTAAGTAGCTTCAAGTTATCAGGAGAGATATTTTCAAAGATTTAATATTGCTGATTCTGTTGTTGCTACTCTCCAGGTAATCATCAATGGCCCCACTGACCCGCTTAACTGGGCAGGAGTGATTACCACCTGCCCAGATCCATGAAAATATCAAGAGAAAGTTAGAATTTCACTTAAACATTAACTAAACTTTTATTTAAATACTTTGGGTGAGCTACAAGTTTGAAGGGAGAAAGGCAACATTCTCTGGCCTGCCTGCACACAATGGCTGGTCTCTGAACAAAATCTGAAAGCTCACGTTGGTCCCTTCTAGCCATCAACACAAAAGCATAGGGCTGTGCCCAACAGCCGTGAGGGTGCCCCTGCCAAGCTAAGCATGTGGCTAAGTGACACTCTGTACCCACGGCAAACCCCAGCGTCAACCAGGGACACTGCTGCTTCAGTGAAGCTTGTTTCTTTTCCATAATTGAATTCAGTGTCTTCTGATCAAAAAGAACTTTGTCCTTCCTTTTGACCATTTAAGATGGGGATGACAGAACTAATTGGCTGGATTTAAGGTCTGCAGAATTTGACAAAACTGGATGACCTGCCTCAGGGTGTTGTCAAATATCACCTGTCATCAACAGAGGGAAGCTGGTAACTTATCAGTGGACCCAAGCAATAAGAGTTCTAACTTCACCCAAGTGTTTACTGATCTTCCCAAATAATACTGGGTTAACTCAGCCTTTGTGTACAGATGGTCTCAAAAGCTTGTCCTGACACCTGCTATGAACCATAATCATCACCAAATTTCCAAAGAAAATTATAACACAAAACAAGTAACCCAGGGTCTAAGATCTTTACAGCTTTGATGAATCTTCAGAGTTTCTTATACATATGTGAAAGTGAAAGTCACTCAGCAGTGTCCAATTCTTTGCACTCCCATGGACTGTAGTCCACCAGGCTCCTCTGTCCATGGGATTCTCCAGGCAAGAACACTGGAGTGGGTTGCCATGCCTTCCTCCAGAGAATCTTCCCAAACCAGGGATCAAATCCAGGTCTCCCACATTGCAGGTAGACTCTTCACGATCTGAGCCATCAGGGAAGCTTATATACATATATGAATATATATATATATATATTGCCTGGAAAATTCCATGGACAGAGAAGCCTGGTGGGCTACAGTCCATGGGGTTGCAAAGAGTTGGACATGACTGAGCTCCGCATAGCAGTCTTTCATTTCCCAAATATTCAATGAGAACCTATAATGTTCTGAATTTGTGGTACAGAGGTTGGGGCTTGGTCCTAATTGATAGGTGTCTATCTGGAACTTGCTAGAAATCCACCTTCTATAGTGCCAGGGAAAGGTGTTCACAGGGAGGTGTCTCATTGGTGGCAAACCTCTACCACTCACCTGGAGAAGGTGCAAGAGATTGGGTGGCCCCGGCAGCCACGTGGCTCAGGGGCCCTGACGGGAGAGGCTGTGCCTACTGGGGGACCCAGGCCCTTGGGAAGTCAAGAGCCTTCAGGAACCCACCTACAAGTCCACTGGAACCAAAGATCAGAACCACCTCTCCTGCACTGTCTCTCCAGCACCCTCTGCTGAGAAAAAACTGAGCATGGCACTGGCTGACAGCAGACACTTGGAGGGCACAGACCCATTTTCATAAATCAGGCAGTTAAGGGAGAATTTAGAGCTGGGAGCATCACATAGGCAACTGGCCCACACAATGAAAGCACATCACCTTGCAGGCCTACTCTTCAGAGGCTTCTCCTTTGAGTGATTTGGTCTGAGGTTTTTCCTAGTGGTTACTCGTAAGATTGGGCTTCTCCGGTGGCTCAGCAGTAAAGAATCCACCTGCAGTGCAGGAGATGCCTGTTTGACCCCTGGATCGAGAAGATTCCCCCAGAGAAGGAAATGGCAACCCACTCCAATATTCTTGCCTGCAGAATTCCATGGACAGAGGAACCTGGTGGGCTCCAGTCCAAGAGCTAGACACGACTTGGCAAGTAAATCACTATCATTTGTAAGACTACACACACACCTCAGAAATATTGCGGGTTCTGTTGCAGAGTACTGCAGTAAAGCAAATATTACAGAAAAGCAAGTCACATGATTTTTTTGGTTTCCCAATGCATATAAACATGTTTACCCCCATACTATAGTCTATTAAGTGTGCAATAGCATTATGTCTAAAAGAGTACAGGCCTAATTAAAAAATGCTTATTTTTTTAATGCAATAATAATTACAATCCTAACATCAAAAATCATTGACCACCATAACAAAGATAACAAAGTTAAAAAGTGTGAAACGTTATAAGAATTACTGAAATGTGACGCAGAGACACAAAGTGAGCTGCTGGGAGAATGGCACGTGAGTTGCCACAAACCTTGAATTTGTGAAAAACGCAGTATCTGCAAAATGCAATAAAACAAGGTGTGCCTCTATGCTAATATTTTCAATTCGTGATAAACCGATTTGAAGCATTATCTACTAATACTTTCCTATGAAAAATAACAAATGTGCTCCACTTTATCATCCCAGTGTTTCTTAGCCATGACTGAAGTGACCTATAAAACTTTAAGTAATATTTGAGCTTTATTTTCACTTGTCATCTTTGGACAGTATTTTCTGACTCCTTAACTTCCAGAGAAATATCAGTGACTCTAGGCTTTCTTCTTTCGATCCCCTCCTCACTAGTACATCCAATGGAGTTCTCAGATTCAATGCTACTTCTAAATTCCTACCACCACATTCTTTAAAAAAAAAAAATTGTTTATAGTTAAGTCTTCTGTGCTTTGTCTAGTAATTGGCATTGAAAACTGAACTCAGTGAACTGCACTGTCAATGTTATGAGCACGTGTTATTCACTGGAATATTATTTATTGGCTCCTGGAGACGTAACTCTAAACCTAAGAACAACAACAACAAAAGTACTCTTCTTGCAATCATATAGCCAATAAGACCTGGAGTTTTCTCAAACCTCCTCCAAGTTATAGTGAGTGATAGAGTTGGATGTATCAAATCTAATTCTAATGCACTGATCTTGAACACAATGCTGTAAACTATTATTTTTACATTTGGTTCTTGATAGACTTTTTTTATGTGAGTCTGTTTCATTATATTCATTTCTTTTCTGATTTCACAAATAAGTGTTAACATACAATACTTGTGGAGAAGGAAATGGAAACCCACTCCAGGATTCTTGCCTGGAGAATCCTATGGACAGAGGAGCCTGGCAGGCTATAGTCCATGGGGTCACAGAGAGTTGGACATGACTGAGCAACCAACACACACACACAATATTTGCCTTTTTCTACCTGACTTATTTTACTAAGCAAAATACCTTCCAGGTTCATTCATATTGTTGGAAAGGGCAGATTTCATTCCTTTCTCATGGCTGAGTAATATTCGATTATATATTTATATATCACATTTTCTTTATGCACTTGGTTGTGGGTGGCGAATTAGGTGGTTTCCATATCTTGGCTATTGTAAATAAAGCTGAATGAACATTGGGGTGCATAAAAATTTTTGAATAAGTATTTTGCTTTGTTTTGTTTCAGATATATACCCAGGACTGGAATGACTATCATCACAGTCTACAAATAACAAATGCTGGCAAGGATATGTAGAGAAAACAACTCTTGTACATTGTTAGTGGGAATGTAAATTGGTGTAAGCCACAAAGGAAAACAGTAAGGGGGTTCCTCAAAAAAAACTTGATAGATTCTTTATTAAAACACAGAAGAGATTAGATGTTAGTCATAGAAAAGTAATTTATGTTCAGGGCATTAAGTCAGGTAGTATTGAGATGCTCACGTGCTCCTATATGCATCCATTCACACTAGTGTCTGTGCTTACAGAAATATACTCCTGTATTTAGTTTGGGTTTATTATTTTTTTTAGGAAAAAAAGGACTACACTATGCATAGTTTTAAAGCTTTTTATTTTGTAATTACTTTTTGATGGATGGAGAAATCCAAAGATATCACAAAGAAGTCTGGCAAGCCTTTTACAAAAATCTGTCCATAATACAGGAGATCCAGTTTCCATCCCTGGGTTGGGACGATTTCCTGGAGGAGGAAATGGCTAACCCACTTTAGTATTCTTGACTGGCAAATCCCATGGACAGCCACGGGGTCACAATAGAGTCAGACACAACTTAGCAACTAAACAACAACAAACAACGACAAAAGACATGTTGAAATTCTACCCTTTAGCAGCACCAGTGAATGTGATTTTATCTGATAAAGGGTTTTTGCAGATGCGTGCTGTGCTATGCTTAGTCGTTCAGGCGTGCCCGACTCTTTGTGATCCCACAGACTGTAGCCCACCAGGCTCTTCTGTCCATGGGGATTCTCCAGACAAGAATACTGGAGTGGGTTGCCATGCCTTTCTCCAGGAGATCTTCCCAACCCAAGGATCGAACACAGGTCTCCCGCATTGCAGGTGGATTCTTTACGTCTGAACCATTTTGCGGGTGTAAGCAACTTAAAATGAGTTCATAAGTGGAAAGTGAAGTCGCTCAGTCATGTCTGACTCTTTGCGACCCCATGGGCTGTAGCCTACCAGGCTCCTCTGTCCATGGGATTTTCCAGGCAATAGTACTGGAGTGGATTGCCATTTCCTTCTCCAGGGGATCTTCCCAACCCAGGGATCGAACCCAGGTCTCCCGCATTGTAGACAGACGCTTAACCGTCTGACCCACCAGGGAAGTCCAGAGTTCATAAAGGTGGGCTCTAATTCAACAGATGGTGTCCTTTTAAGAGGGACATTTGATTTTTGCTGGACCAAGAATACAACTATTCACTGTCACCCAAGGAGAGAGCAGTGTTCACTTAGAAAATAGCACTAGATAACTTCATATATGTTGTCACTGCTGGTGCTGCTGCTAAGTCACTTCAGTCGTGTCCAACTCTGTGCAACCCCATAGATGGCAGCCCACCAGGCTCTCCCAGGGTTCTCAAATTCTGTACCTCTATTCTCTTAGTTGATTGTGTGTATAAAGTGGGTTTCAGTGAACTTCTGGGTCTGACTCCCCAGGAGAGAAATAGAATGGTCTTGAAGTAGAGGAAATGGTTTTGAAAGTGACGATGATACTTATCAAATACTCTTAACCATGTACCTGCATTTCTCAGCTGCCCTGGGAATCCACATGACTACTTCTTCTGGCCAGTGGGCTGTGAGCAGAAGTGTCATGTATCATAGCAGGTGTTTATAAACTGGCAAGGCCCTCCCAAGATGACTCTTCTGCCATGGCAACTGAGGAGGCTTCTTTTTCAAGCTGAACATGTTCAGCCTACATCTCTGAACAAGTAACTCTGCTTGTACCAGACAAGCAGAATAAAAAAGTGGAAAAAAAATTGTGAAATGGTTTTAACTTTAGCACGACCAAGTCCATCCTGACAAGTAAGAATACAATCAGTAACTATTCAAAAAGGAAAGCATGTACAATTACATCTTTACCTATGAAGGTGAAGACGCCTAGGCATACAAATAACTAATAGAGTAAAACAGTAAGTTTCAAAAAGCAAAGCCAAGAAAGTGTGAGCATTAATAAGAGGGGAAAGGGCAGGTAGGATGAATTGGGAGATTGGGGTTGACATGTATACTCTATTGATACTGTGTATAAAACAGATAACTAATAAGAACCTTCTGTATAGCACAAGGAACTCCATTCAGTGCTCTAAGGCGACCTAAATGTGAAGGAAATCCAAAAGAGAGGGGACCTACGTATGTGTGCGGCTGATTCACTTTGCTGTACAGCAGAAACTAACACAACACTGTAAAACAACTATACCCCAATAAAAATGCCAAAAAATATTTTTTAAAAAGAGAAACAAAACAAAACAAATTTTAACCCAACAGGAAATCAGGGAAGGCTTCACAGAGTAGTGAACATCTAAAGTAAATTTCAAAACTTAAAATTACGTGTTGTTTCACACTTGAGATCTCAGAGGCCCAGAATTGCTCCAATCATTCCAATCATCCAAACAGCAACATAAAGATTAATCCTTATAGTCTCTGAAATAGTACTTGAAAAAAAATTATGGTAAGACTTTATTCGTTTAGCTTGTTTTGATTGCACAGATATCAGAACTGACCCTCTGCAATTCTTAAGTTTGGTAGGAAATGAAAGGAAACAGCTATTTGAAGAAGCTCCTTAGTGAGGGCAAAGCACAGTCCTGCTCTTGACCATACGTGATTTTTCTCAGGATCTCTTAGAGTCAGATTTTCTAACAGGACATATCAACTCCATCACTAAAGTATCCAAAAAAATGAATATATTTACATAGGATATGGGCTTCCCTTGTGGCTCATATGGTAAAGAATCTGCCTGCAATGCAGGAGACCTGGGTTTGATCCCTGGCTTGGGAAAATCCCCTGAAGAAGGAAATGGAAAATCCATTCCAGTATTCCATGGACAGAGGAGCCTGCTGGGCTACAGCCCGGGGTGGCAAAGAGTTGGATACAACTGAGCAACTAACACTTTCACTTCACTTTCATTTCACAAAGATATAAATACATAAGAACCATTCATCAGGAACTGAGATCATCTCTTCTAAAAACAGCATTTCTGCTTTTATTGGTCATTTATTATTTCCCTTGAGAAATTTTCTAAAAGGCTCATATAAAGACTCTATATTCAGTTTCAATAAAATAAAATAAAGTCCAGCTTTTGGAACTGGATCCAGTCCATGAAACAGCTCCAATACTTTTCCCTCTCCTATATAATTGTCATTTTGTCATAATTGTCTTAGAGGATGTGTTTTATTCATTCAACAAAAAAGACTATTCTGTGAATGAGAGAAATTGGCAGCAGCTTTTGGTATTAACTACCTGTGTCAGTACAAAATTTCCCTGAAATTTTGAAATAACATTTCTGAAAATGTTTCACATGTATTTTTGACAGCATCTTAAAATGTTTAAGTAGTATTTTTATATATATATTTTAGTTGTACCACAAGATTCAACATACTTTAAAATATTATATATGTTTGTAATATTAATATATAAAATACCTTAGAAATATATTTATAAACCTAATAACCTTACAGAGTAAGTAGATCCAGGTCTCATATTCCCAGGATGGACTTAAGAAATCGCAGGGCTCTCTGCAAACTTAGTGGATCCAGTGGTATGTGTGACTGTCTACAGGTGGGACCACAGGGAAAATGCATTTAGGTTATACTATACAAAAGACACTTCCCTAGGTAATAAGAAGAATCAGAAATACAGTCCATTCTCTGTTTGCCAAGCTTTATGTTTTGGTTAGGCTGGATTAGGTGGGAGCAAGGGACACTTAATTCTACACAGAGAACTAGAGGCTCACAAAGCCACCAGCCCCAAATCTGAGTCCTTCCAAGGATATAACCATTGAATTGAAAGGAAATTATTCAGTGCTCGCTTCGGCAACACATATATTAAAATTGGAATGATACAGAGATTAGCATGGCCCCTGAGCAAGGATGATACGCAAATTCGTGAAGCAGTCCATATTTTTGACATTTCTCCAAAGAAGACATACAGATGGCTAACAAACACATGAAAAGATGCTCAACATCACTCATTATCAGAGAAATGCAAATCAAAACCACAATAAGGTACCATCTCACACCGGTCAGAATAGCTGCTATCAAAAAGTCTACAAACAGTAAATTCTGGAGAGGGTGTGGAGAAAAAGGAACGCTCTTACACTGTTGGTGGGAATGCAAACTAGTGCAGCCACTATGGAGAACAGTGTGGAGATTCCTTAAAAAACTGCAAATAGAACTGACATATGACCCAGCAATCCCACTGCTGGGCATACACACCGAGGAAACCAGAATTGAAAGAGACACGTGTACCCCAGTGTTCATCACAGCACTGTTTACAATAGCTAGGACATGGAAGCAACCTAGATGTCCATTGGCAGATGAATGGGTAAGAAAGCTGTGGTACATATACACAATGGAATATTACTCAGCTATTTAAAAGAATACATTTGAATCAGTTCTAATGAGGTGGATGAAACTGGAGCCTATTATACAGAGTGAAGTAAGCCAGAGAGAAAAACACCAATACAGTCTATTAATGCATATATACGGAATTCAGAAAGACAGTAATGATGACCCTATATGCAAGACAGCAAAAGAGATACAGATGTAAAGAACAGACTTTTGGACTCTGTGGGAGAAGATGAAGGTGGGATGATTTGAGAGAACAGCATTGAAACATGTATATTACCATATGTAAAATAGATTGCCAGTCCAGTTTCGATGCATGAGACAAGGTGTTCAGGGTCAGAGCACTGGGATGACCCTGAAGGATGGCATGGGGAAGGAGGTGGGGGGGAGTCAGGATGGGGGACACATGTACACCCATGGCTGATTGATGTGAATGTATGGCAAAAACCACTATAATATTGTAATTAGCCTCCAATAAATTAATTAATTTAAAAAATTCATGAAATTGATGCATAAGAGAAGTATAATTAAATTCAGTGAGGTTTAAGCCTTTGCTTTGTTTGGAAGATGATAGATATACTAATTTATACTGAACTATAATAAATAAAAATAACATGTTTAATTTCTAGATGTGGACATTCACTAAAATAATAGTAATAATCTATAAAAAGCAGTATGCATAATATATACCTCTTCACATACACAAAAAAATTATTAACTATAAAGACAATAATATTATTTTAAACAGAAAAAGTAAAAATACTGTAAAAGAAATAAAACCCAATTGTTGCATACTTTGTAGCTTAGCCATACACAATATTTGTAAACGTTGCAGAATTACTTAATATTAGTCTAATTACAAGCAAGATACTATGAAGTCATTGAATCATATCTAAATGTAAACATCAAGGAGATATAATATGAAAAATAAAGGAACAAACTATGTTTAAAATATGGAGATAAAGACAGTAAGAAATTCCTACAAGTGTTGAAGATCATTGCTTCTGAGAATTAGGGTGAAGACAGGACAAGTAGATGATAAGTCTTCACTGAAAGACTTACAGAAATATTTTTACATTGGTGAACTAAAAAAAATCAAATTAAATTTTTAAAGAAATAAAAACCTTTATCCAAGAAAGATTTTTTAAAAGGCATGGATAATTAAGTAGCTCAGGCAATTAAGGGCTTCCCAGGTGACTTGGTGGTAAAGAATCCGCCTACCAATGGAGAAGACCTGGGTTCAATCCCTGGAGGAGGAAATGGCAACCCTCTCCAGTATTCTTGCCTGGAAAATTCCATGGACAGACGGGCCTGGCAGGCTATAGTCCATTGGGTTGCAGAGAGTTGGACACAACTGAACAACCAACACTTTCACTTTTCAGACAATGAAAAACCTCAAAGGTGAACAAAATTTCTTATTAGATCATCATGTAAGCAATGGCAGAGCTCCTTCATTGGGGACTGTTGCAATGCTTTCAATAAAAGCAAACAAGAACCTCTTATTGATTTGAACTTAACTTCTCTCCTTTTAGACCAACAGACTTTTCTTCAAACTAGAAATGCTAGAGAAATAGTCATTTGCATCCTGTGAAAAGAAAAACTGAAGGTCATTCAGTCGTGTCCAACTCTTTGTGACTACTAGGCTCCTCTGTCCATGGAATTCTCTCGGTAAGAATATGCCATTCCCTTCTCCAGGGGATCTTCCCAACCCAGGGATCAAACCTGAGTCTCCTGCATTGCAGGCAGGCTCTTTACCTTCTGAGCCACCAAGGAAACCCCCTGTGAGAAGAAAGAAGACTTGCTAACTTCTTCCCAGAATAACAGACAAGCCATTTAGAGAAAAATCCTTCAAAACTTGTAGGAGGCTGCATTTCAAGATTCTCAAAGAGAAAAATAAAGCATGTGTTAGAAATTTGCTCGATAGATTCGTCCTCAAATTTTAAGTAGATAATGCATGAGTATTTTAAAATACATACAGACCACACATAAGTTGCACAGATTGCTTAAGAAAAAAGTCGTTTTTTTTTTCCAATTACATGAACAAAGACTGAAAGCTTTCTCTATATCACAGATTTTGAATTCTGCAATACATTTCTAACAAAAGTCTATCATGATATGCTTACATGTATGTGATTCAGGCAAGTGGAAAAGCCCTGTGGGAAGGTTTACTCATGATCCAAAACATCCACAAGGACTTCTGCCTAGGTTGCATTTGCCATGTAGCCAACAATTACTGGCTGTCCACCAAACTGAGCACAATGTTAGATACTAATGGACTAGTAACGAGCTCTCCCATTCATGCTGCTGCTGCTGCTGCTAAGTCACTTAAGTCGTGTCCGACTCTGTGCGACCCCATAGACGGCAGCCCACCAGGCTCCCCCATCCCTGGGATTCTCCAGGCAAGAACACTGGAGTGGGTTGCCATTTCCTTCTCCAATGCATAAAAGTGAAAAGTGAAAGTGAAGTCGCCCAGTCGTGTCCAACTCTTAGCGACCCCATGGACTGCAGCCCACCAAGCTCCTCCATCCATGGGATTTTCCAGGCAAGAGTACCAAGGTTATAATTTACACATGAAGGCAGATGGCTAAATAATTATAACAAATGGTGACGGATTTCATGATACCAACGTATAAGGCAGGATGGAAGAATTAAGTGGAATATTACTCGGTCAAAAGGAATGAAATATTGTCATTTAAAGCGACATGAATGGACCTAGAGACTGTCACACTAAGTAAAGTAAGTCAGAAAGAGAAAAACGAATATTGTATACTAACACTTATATGGGAAATCTAGAAAAAATGGTATAGATGAACTTACCTACAAAGAAAAAATAGAGACACAGATGTAGGGGACAAATAGATGGATGCCAAGTAGGGACGGAGGGGAGGAATGAATTGGGAAATTGGGATTGACATATATACACTGTTGATACTATGTATAAAATTAATAATTAATGAAAACCTGCTGTATCGCACAGGGAACACTACTCAGTACTCTGTGGTGCCTTAAATGGGAAGGAGCTATTAAATAAAAATAAATAAATAAAGATATCTTCCCAGCCCAGGGATTGAACCCAGGCCTCCTGCATTGGCACGTGGATTCTCTACCATCTAAGCCATCAGGGAAGCCCTCAACTAAATCAGTCTACAGGTATTCAGGGGGTGTTCTTCTTTCTCATTGGGTTTAGTGGCTTTTTGGTACATGTGGTATTTATGCTATATTTGTACCCATGATCTGGACAGTTTTTTGAAAACAAATTCAATAATTTAGGGGAAAAATTTTTTTTCAATGCTTCAGAATCAATTATGTAGTGTAAAAAATACCCGTTTCTACTTTTTATTTCTCTGCTTTTGTGAGTCACTACAAGTCAGAATAGCCTTAGCGTCACAATATATGATTTCTACTAATTCTCAAAATACCTCTGATGAGTGTGTTTTGAGAGAAAAACCCTACCCATTGTCAATCTCTGGTAGAGAACAGAAATAGAAATGCAAAAAAAATTTTTTCTTAATATATATATTTAAGTATATTTGACTTAACAATGTTTCAGGTGCACAGCAAGGTAACTTAGTTATACATATACACATATATTATTTTTGAGATTATTTTCCATTATAGGTTATTATAAGTTATTGACTATGATGATGAATAAAGAGACAAGTCAACCCCCTGCCTCCCCACTCACTCTCCAAACACGTTCCACCTCTTGTATTTACAGCTGGGTTTCTACCTGGGAGCCTAGGAGCCACAGAAATTATTAGCATCAATTGAGTCTCTTGTTTGCCAGGCACAGTGCTAAGTCCTACAAAGTTCAGGGCATTTTAAATTGTCCCCAACCTGCTCCTCACCATCTATATTAGCAGCTGCAACTCAAGCCAGTTCAACTCAAGAGATGCCTCTAGATTCCTGCCTTTTCTCTCTATATCCTGATGATGCTGCCTTCATCCTCTACCTGGTAACCTCTCACCTGGACACCTAACAAGCTTCCTGTCTGAGCGTCCTCCCCAACTGCAACCAGTTCCTCACTCCCTTCACCTTTTACATTCCCAGTAAAGCTATTCTCTCACACACACACACACAAATCACGTATCACTGACCTGATTTTAAAATGTTATTTCTGGTTACTTTGGATAAAAATTCAAAGTACTTGGCCAAACGGTCCTTGTTTCAGCCACACTTAGGCACACTCACTCTCAACCCTCTCCCACCCCACAGACCCTCCACCATATTCTAGGTCTTAATTGTCCCCTGACCCCCTCAGGTCCTTTGTCTCTGCTTCTATTTAAAGTGCCCTCGGCACCTTCATCTTCTCCCAAATGCCAGCCCATACTTTAAAACATAGATCAAAGGTCATTTTTTAAAATATAAGTTTATTTTAATTGGAGGCTAATTACAATTTTTGCCATACATTCACATGAATCAGTCATGGGTGTACATGTGTTCCCCATCCTGAACCCCCCTCCCACCTCCCTCCCCATCCCATCCCTCAGGGTCATCCCAGTGCACCAGCCCTGAGCACCCTGTCTCATGCATCAAACCTGGACTGGTGATCTGTTTCATATATGATAATATACATGTATCAATGCTATTCTCTCAAATCATCCCACCCTCACCTTCTCCCACAGAGTCCAAAAGACTGTTCTATACATCTGTGTCTCTTTTGCTGTCTCACATATAGGGTCATTGTTACCATCTTTCTAAATTCCATATATATGTGTTAGTATACTGTATTGCTGTTTTTCTTTCTGACTTAATTCACTCTGTATAATAGGCTCCAGTTTCATCCACCTCATTAGAACTGATTCAAATGCATCCTTTTTAACGGCTGAGTAATATTCCACTGTGTGTATGTGCTGCAGCTTTCTAATCCATTCGTGGGCTGATGGACGTCTAGGTTGCTTCCATGTTATGGCTATTATAAACAGTGCTGCGATGTCACCTCTTTAACGGAACTTCTCTCACATCCCCTGGCACAATTACCTCCTATCTCTGTAATGTCACTCATCACAGTGCATTCTCATTTGCCTTTAAAATCACTTGAGTTGTTCCTCAAAGCAGGGACACAGGCGCTGCCCCATCCCAACCACGTTCCAGGCGCCTAGAAGTGTCATGTTCAATCTTGGATTAATTTGCTAGGGCTGCTGTAGCAAAGGACCACAGACTGGGTGACTTGAACAATGGAAATCTATCCTCTCAGGACTCTGGGGTCTGGAAGCCTGAGCTCAAGGTGTCAGAAGGCTGGTTTCTCCTGAGGGCTGAGACAGAAGGATCCATCCAGGCTTCTCTCGTTGATTCGTAGGTGGTCGTCTTCTCCCTGTGCCCCTTCACATTGTCTCCTCGCTGCACGTGTCCCCTTGTGTTCAAATTTCCCCTTTTTATAAGGACACCGATCCTATTAACATTAGATTGGGCGCTCACGTTATTTACCATGACCTCATTTTATCTGATTACATCTCAGTTCAATTCAGTTCAGCTACTCAATTGTGTCCGACTCTTTGCGACCTGATGAATCGCAGCACACCAGGCCTCCCTGTCCATCACCAACTCCAGGAGTACACCCAAACTCATGTCCATTGCGTCGGTGATGCCATCTAGCCATCTCATCCTCTGTTGTCCCCTTTTCCTCCTGCCCCCAAACCCTCCCAGGATCAGGGTCTTTTCCAATGAGTCAACTCTTCGCATGAGGTGGCCAAGTGTTGGAGTTACAGCTTCAGCATCGGTTCTTCCAATGAATACCCAGGACTGATCTCCTTTAGAAGGGACTGGTTGGATCTCCTTGCAGTCCAAGGGACTCTCAAGAGTCTTCTCCAACACCACAGTTCAAAAGCATCAATTCTTCAGCACTCAGCTTTCTTCACAGTCCAACTCTCACATCCATACATGACCACTGGAAAAACCATAGCTTCGACTAGATGGACCTTTGTTGGCAAAGTAATGTCTCTGCTTTTTAATATGCTATCTAGGTTGGTCATAACTTTTCTTCCAAGGAGTAAGCGTACACAGACCCTATTTTTAAATAAGTTCATATTCTTTTGTCCTGAAGGTTCAACATGTGCATTTGTGGGGGCACATTTCAATCCATGACAAATACACGGTGTTTAGTGAAGGACTGAACAAGGAAAGGAGGAATGAATGAAGTACTGTCGCTCTGTCCTTTGAAATATACACCACTGTCTCCTTTCCTTCCAAGTCCCACCAGCTATTTCCTTCACCCTTACTCAGACAACTTTGCATTAATCTCTGCTCCAGGGCTCTGTTTCCCAATCCAACCTTCATATTTCCGCTATATTATTGTTTTTAAATGCTTTTTACACCAACTCATTTATCTAACTAAGGGTTTACCATGGCTCACTTTCTCCTACTTTATCAAGTCTACCTCCTTTCAAGAGCTATTGTACTCTGAATCTAACTTATTTATTATAGTTTAGGCAATGTTTAGGCTTGGCATCTGTGGATATCCACACTAGACTGGAGAAGTCTTGAGATGAATGAAGATCTAAAAACTGACCACGTATCTTAGGTAGACAGAATCTAGAAGGAGGCCCTGGAGAGTTTCTGGGGATTGGCAGACTGAGCAACATATCAGAAAAAAACTGATCACAAGTAAACAGGAAAATGCAAACATAGCATCAGGAGCTCTTTGAAAAGGAGCAATGAGTCCCAACAGGTGGGTGGAATCCAGACACAGGAAATGTAAGGACAGGCGAAATTCTGAGCTACAGGGAAGCCAGCCACATAGGGAACTGTATCTCTGGGAAACAAAGCACAAGCCACTAGGACACCATTCAGAAGGAAAGCCCAGGTTTTCTGGATGAGCCAGTAGACCCATGAAAACAAACAAAATAGAATTGAGAACCAAGAGCAGAGGGCACATGGAATCAAATCAGTCCAGTTCATTCAAGCTGGGTGCAAGAATAATGAAGCAGCATAGCAATGTGATGAAAAAACTAGGTTTACATAATCTTCCCTCCAAACCAGGAAGAAAATAAATATCAATTAAAAACACTGTTATTATTATTTAACAAATATTTTACACATAAAAAAACTATATTCAATCTACTTAATATTATTGAAAGATGTAAATGTAAGATCTGAAACCATACAACTTTTAGAAGAAAACATAGGCAGTATCCTCTTTGACAGAGGTCTGTCTAAGGAATGGTCTTTTAGATATGTCTCCTCAGGCAAAGGAAACAAAAACAAAAATAAACAAATGGGATGACAGCAAACCGAAACACTTCTGTACAGTGAAGGGAACTATCAACAAAACACAAAGTTTGCCTGCTGAATGGGAGAAGATATATCTGATAAAAGGTTAATATTCAAAGTACACAAAGAATTCATACAACCGGAACCAAAAAAAAACCTGATTAAAAACCGACAGAGGATGAGAACAGACATTTTTCCAAAGAAGACTTAAAGATGGCCAACAGCCACATGAAAAGATGCTCAGTATCAGGAATCATCAGGGAGAGGCAAATCAAAATCACAATGAGATATCATCTTACACCTATTATCATGGTTATTATCAAAAAGACAACACAACACAATTGTTGGTAGGGCTGTGAAGAGAAGGGAAGCTTGTTCACTGTTAGTGGGAATGTGAATTTATGCAGCCACTTTGGAAAACAGTATAGAAAGTCATGAAAAAACTAAAAACAGAACTATTGTACAATCCAGCAATTCCACTCCTGGGTATTTATCAGGTGAAAACATAAATACTAATCTTAAAAGATATATATATATGTAATAGATATAAAGATATATGTATATATTAAAAATGTCTCTTCAGATCTTTTTAATCAGGTTGTTTGCTTTTTTGATATTGGTTGTATGAATTTTATATGCATACCTAGTATCATTGCAGCATTAGTTACAGTAGCCAGGATATAGTAGCAATCTAAGTGGCTATCGACAGATGAATGAGCAAAGAAGACATGGCATATATGTGTGTGTGTACACACACACACACACACACACACACAGGAATATTAGTCATAAAAAGAATGAAATCTTGCCATTTGCTATAACATGGATAGACCTAGAGGACATTATGCTAAGTGAAATAAGTCAGAGAGAGAAAGACAAACACTGTATGATTTCACTTAAATGTGGAATCCAGAAAACAAAACAAATGAACAAACAACAAAACATAAGCAGAGTCATACATTCAGAGAATAAACAGATGTGGCAGGGGAGGGGGCTGAAGAGAAATAGGTGGGGGAGACTGCAAGTACAAACTTCCAGTTACAAAATAAACAAGTCCTCGGTATGAAATGTACAGTGTGGGGAATACAGTCAGTAATTATGTAACATCTTTGTATAGTGACAGATGGTAACTAGAATTTCCATAATGATCATTTTATGTATAGAAATATCAAATCATTATGTTATGTACCAGGAACTAACATAGTGTTGTAGGTTAATTATATTTTGAAAACAAACAAACTCATAGAAAAAAAGAGATCAGATTTGTGGTCACCAGAGAGGTGGACTGGGGGAGGGAAGATTGGATGAAGGTGGTCAAAAGGTACAAGATGCTAGTTATGAGATAAATGGGTACTAGATATGTGAGGTACAACATGATAAATATAAAAAGAGCACTGTACATTATATACGACAGATGTAAAGACAATAAATCTGAGTTCTCATCACAGGAAAAAATATTTTTTCTACTTAATTTTGTATCTATATGAGATGATGACAGCTTACCAAACTTACTATGGTGATCATTTCATGATGTACGTAAGTCAATTCATAGGCTGCACACCTTATAATACAGTACTGTACATCAATTATGTGTCAATAAAATCAGAATTTAAAGTGTCATTTAGTGATTTTTGGAAAGATCCACAGCGGTTTTTCTGGTTTTAAAATTTTGTGACAAAGGAGACATAGGTAGCATGTCTCCTAAAATATCAACTTTTTCCCAATGAACAATCACTGCAGAGAAGTAACCCACCAGGTCATGAGAAGTGGACACAGATTTCCAGACTATCTTCCCAGTTTCCTGAAGGAGCTAATAACCCACTGATTGGCTGAGCAACTCTTCTCTCACATTTACCTTAATGATTGTCTTAAAACCAAATGAAACAACGTATATGAAAATGGTTGTGTTGACTCTGAGATGCTTTTCAAAAGCATGTTACTACCACCAAGGATAGTAACACAGGATAGCAACACACTAGTAGTAAAAGGACTAGGAGTTATTTTTTTTTAAGACTTTCTGATATGGATTATTTTCAGTCTTTACTGAATCTGTTACAATATTGTTTCTGTTTTACGTTTTGGATTGGGGGCCACGAGGCACGTGTGATCTTAGCTCCAAGACCAAGGATAGAACCCACAACCCCTGCACTGAAAGGCATAGTCCTAACTACTGGATCACCACGGAAGGATTGAGGACCAGTGCTTAAAATATTTGTTACTAAAGGAAAATTTGACCTCAGGGAGGTGTGCTTTCCTGCCAGTCTTCCTTAGTTGTATGCAGTTTGGCCCGCGTCCAAGAGGCGCTGCAGTTTCAGATGGCACCCAGGACAACCAAGGGCAGGGGATGTTGCTGGTACAGGACACTGGAGGGAGGGTGCGCTCCGCAATGTCCCCACCCTCGGGCCCGCCACCCGGAGTGGGCTCGGCTCCCCTGCCAGCACCACAGTGACAATATGAGACAGCGCATCTGAAGCAGCAGAGCCAAATATTTGATTTGGATGGCTCCGCTGAAGATGCCTCATCACAACTGTGGGTGCCCAGATTACCCGCTTCTTGCTCTTGGCTTCCGCGTGCTGTGCAGTGAGTACAAACTGCACAGAGAGCTCCTTGCAACAGGGACGGGAGGAAGCCCAAATGGCTGATGTGGAGTGTCTTGTTTGGGGAAGAGTTCACTGATGAGGAATAAGCTGAGGAGGCAAGATGCTGTTGTTTTTCCTGTCAAGGCACATGGTAATAAGCACATGGCAAGTGTGTGTGTGTGTGTGTGTGTGTGTTTCTTTCCTTTCTAACTTAGATTCAGAAATTTCTGGCGATGAGAAAGCAGTTCCTTTTCAGGGAAGAATCACCATGACTTTTACCCTTTTCTCCTTGACACACATGGGCTCCACATCAGTTAGCATCATTGACAAAAATTACAGATCCTGGAAGGAGCTGGTCTCAGCTGTCCCCCACAATCCCCTTCCAAAGTATTAGCTGCTTCTGACACCCTCCTGTGTTCCTGTTTCAATCTGATGGAAACATAAATAAAACCATGGTGCCTCATTAGCCACAATACCTTCTTTATATTTTTACTACACAAGGGATAGTATCTTCTGATATGCAGAACCCCCTGAAGTCTCTAAAGACAACAGGAGATGAGGACTTCACATTTCCCCCACGTGCCTGCAGAATAAAAGGTTCTCTGTATTTTTAAGTGTGTAAAAAGTGAATTTCTCATTCAAAAGTATCCAGACTTAAAGAAAACAAATTTATGGTGGGTAACAGAGGGAGGGATAAATTGGGAGATTGGGATTGACACCTACCTATACACAGTCATATATAAATAGATAACCAATAAGGACCCACTGTATAGCACAGGGAACTGTACTCAATACTCTGTAATAACCTATGTGAGGAAAAAATCTGAAAAAGAGTAAAACAGATTCACTGTGCCATATACCTGAAACTAACAGAACACTATAAATCAACTAAATACTTCAGTAACAAGTTTTTAAAATAAAGCAAAATAAAACTCATTTTTAAAGTATCTGGCTTTCCCGCCAATTACGTCTAGAGATAACAGTTGTAATTACAAAGTCCAGGGGGATCACTGAAATGCAAGATGGGTAAGATTCTGGTCATTACACACATGCACACACCATGTACTTACAGACATTAATTGTGTGAGAACATAAATAGATGTATGTGCATCCATGCACAGTCATGAGGAGGTTCCCACTTTGTATTTAGGGTTGTTGGCATGAACTTACATACATTTCCATCTCCATACAAACACAAGTATAATCTCATGCCAACTTGTACGTATCGAAGTCTTTAGAATGATTTTGAAAACTGAAATGACCAAATGTGCATGTTTTAATGGATGTCCCTTCTTGATTTTCATAGGCTCTCCTGAAACAAAAAAATCAAGTCATAATAAAGGATTTGGGATAACCTGCCTCTCTTATTCAGTTAATTCTTTTAGTCCTGTGCTAACCATGCCAACTTTGTGGGTTCAGTCCCCAGGCAGGCTGTTTACATCTGCTCTGCTCCAGAGAACCAGGCTGAACTTGAACTCTACATCAGTCATGAGATGAACACACCACGGAGGCTTTAAGTTGAGCACATGAGATCTGGAACAGACTCCACGGATATAAAGCTCAGCTCTCTACTTCCTAGATATGCGATTTCTGACTACTCAGCCACCCTAAGCTTCCATCTCATCTGTAAAATTGACTAATAATTCTATTTCTCTCCTCAAACTGTTGTGGAAACTAACTGAGAACACACACAGCTCAGAATCCACTAGGGATGGGGGCTGGGACGAGGTGGAGATGACGGCAATACTCACCACTTTGCTATCAGGGAACTAAGCAGCTATGTTGAGTGGATACAAATCCCCTCTAATGATCACAACTCAGGAGCAAGTTTGAAACCCAGGATCATGAGTTTGAAGAATCTGCTTCCTGCAAATTCAAAACTAATGGAAAAATAACTGGCTTATTTCCCAGCTTTCTAATCCCTGGTTACGATTTGAAAGATTTGCAAAATGAATTCCACGGCTTAAAGCCCAATTAAATCTTTTGTGGGGGGAAAAAAAAGCCAACACATATAGTATAAACTTCAACTTGTCAAGGAGAAATATATGCACCGTAGAAAGTTAATTAATGGTATTCTCTGTGCATTCCTATTTTAACTCTACTTTTCTACTGTCTTTTTCACTAGTTAAGTATTGCTTTTATAATTTCACTGAGTCCCACAGAACTTTTAGTAGAACACATAGTCAGATTTAATTACTTTATCTAAGTCCTAATTCATCTATGTCAATATCATAAGACACTATGTGATGAGTCTAAATGTTTTTCGGGTACAATTATGTCATTTGTCTGTGATGATTTACCTGATCAATGATCTTATTTAAAAGCAGAAACAGACACAGAGACATGCAGAACAAACATATGGATGCCAAGGGGGGGAAAAGGAGAATGAGATGAATTAGGAGACTGCAATTGGCACATATACACTAAGACACTATGTATAAAATAGATAACTAATGAGAACCCAATGAACAGCACAGGAACCTCTACTCAATGCTCTGTGATGACCTAAATGGGAGAGAAATCCAAAAAAGAGGGAGATATATGTAGAACATAGATGATTCACTTTGCTGGGTAGTAGCAGCTAACACAACATTGTAAAAGAACAATACTCCAATAAAATTTGTTTTAAAAAAATGATTCCAGCAGGACCATCAGTCTGAAATGTACAATGAGTCTGAGACTCCCCTTTTCTTCTGTGTTCGCTCCTGCCATGATTTTTTCTCACAGCACTGGCTTGTGTGACTTCTTTAGATTAATTTCCCCATATGTTTCTAATTCACTCTCCAGAGAAATCAGGGTCACGTATAAACAAAACCTCAACTTGTTTAAATAAAAAAAATTGGAAAAAAAACTAAGCCAATTATTTGCCATCATTTCCATCTTTGTATTCACTTCTCCCACAAAATAACAATTTAAATGAATACAACTTGTGATACCAAAATGGGCCATTTTATAATTAGCTATAACATAACCTAAATCTTAAACAAACAAATCATCTTATACAACCTCTAGCATCTCTGAGCCATTTGGAAGAAATTCTTTTTAGCACTTATCAAAATCTCACAGAGAATTCCTGGAAAATCATTGGGTGTCTCCAAAAACCTCAACCCAATTTAAAATATGTTCATATTATTGATTTATTCTACAATTTACATCTACCTGTAGCTTTACCATTATTTACACAAATTAACCTTCATATGCATTCCTCTTAATTTTTCCTAAATTTCTGTTTATTCGATCTCTTTTCCTTCTTATAGTAAAATAAAGTGAGGGACTTCCCTGGCAATCCAGTGGTTAAGACTCCAGGCTTTTACCGCAGGGGGTCCCAGTTCAATCCCTGGTCAGGAACTAAGATCTCACATGCTGTTGCGGCCAAAGATTAAAAATAATAAATATAATAAAGTGAATAAATTAAAAATTAAAATTTTCACCCATGGTACCTTTAATAAAACCAAATAATGAGGTCTTCTTTAAACCGCTTTCTCACCTGATACTGAAATATCAAAATGTTCCAATCGGGCCACAGAAAACATGTATGAAAGGATAGGACTGATACTGAACTCAGAATATTATCTCTTACCTTCTAGTAAATATAATTATCACTTCTCAGGGGGTGTAGAAACGAAAAAATTTTCTAAATATGGATTCATCTGCATTTCTTAATAGTAGAAAATAGTAGGAAAGAAATAAAACTACTCTGAGAGGTTGCTTCCTGAGATGCTGGTTACTGCTCTTGGAGCTTCTTCTGACACTTACATGAGGTTTTCTGAAAATAGCATCTGGCATATTTACACTGACCACACAGGACAGCAAGAATAAAACACCATGGGGTGGGTTAGGCCAAATCTCTCCTTCTGTCTCCAACCCACTGCCCACCCCCTCAAGTCATGAATTTCTGCTAAAGCTTATCTGGGAAGAGGGATAACGATCTCCATTACCCAGCACCTGGGCTCTGAACGCAGTAGAAACACAGGGTCTGTTTCTCCATTGCTGCCCTGTAAGTAAATTCTTCAGTACCATTTTTCTAGATTCCATATATATGTGTTAGAATATGGTATTTATCTTTCTCTTTCAATTATCCTTCAATAAAAAATAAATTAATAAAAAAAGAAACACGAGGTCCCTGGAGCAAGTCCACAAAGGATGCTGAAGAAACTGAAGATGTTCTTGCATCCCAAAGATCAAGGCAGTGCCTTCTTCAGTTGGGGGACCAGGACATCAGTGCCTTCTTTCCCAACATGACTCTATATGATCTTTCAGCTGTGGCATATTAGGACAATGAGGCGAGAACTCAAAGGACACATTCATAAAGAACCATAAAACATTAATCCAGAGATTGGAACAAGAAGGACTCCAGCACAGATCAATTTCCGTTCCACTGGTACATAGTAGTCCTGAGCCAACGTGGTAAAGCAGGGTAATATTTGCATCAACTATGGAGTAATTATTTTCTGGTTCATACTTGGATTTTTAACCCACTCACATTTCTCACAGAAGAATGGAATAAATAAATAAATAAATGGTCCAAGGGACAGCATAAAAGCACCAGAAAGGTGATAAAGCTTGTCTTAAGATTTAATGAGTGCTGGAAGCGGGTGCCACTCAGGGAGAGAAGGCATCGCAGGAGCCGAGGGCTTCACAGGAGATGTTTTCTGCCACATCAATGGCTGAAGTAGCTTCGTTGGTCCTTCTTGCTACCCAGTACCTATCTGTGATGCGAGATAAATATTAATGGAAACTGAAAAATGTATAAGGAGACAGGCGGGAGCCTAGTGCCAGAGGAAAGGGGAGTGAAAGCTCCCATTCCCATTTCAATCTGGATAAATAGCAGGAGTCAGAGGAGCATAAGGAAATCCTCAAAACTGAAAAGACAGGACTGGGATGTGGTGGGAAATTGACAATGATTTTTAATTATTTCAAACCTGCTGGTTAGCCCTATCTGCTTTGAAAGGAGTTTCATCATGATTTACTCAACAACACTGAGAACAGGTGGAATAATGACACACAAACCAAAGGGCAACAAATGATCAAAATACTGGAGGAGTAAGAAGTTCTGCTTTGGGGGAAGAAACATAATTAAAAATTGAGGAAAAAAGAAAATGCATAAAATACCAAAACATAAATAAGATTTGAGATACAAACACCAGGGAAGGAAAGAAAACATGGAACAACTTTATCTTTAGTTTTGGTTTTGCTTTTTAAATTGGTATTAGAGGTCATGCTTGATGAGATTCAGAGTTGGGGGGGAAAAAAAACAAAAAACTGTCATTTCAAGCAAATGAGAGACTGTGCAAAGGATGATATTTCCTGCAGCCAGACCAGGGCATATTTATTGAAGTTCTGAAACTCTGCGTTCCAGAGCATACAGGGATGCTGTAGCCAACAAAGTCTGCATGTTAGGGCATCTGGCTAATTCCCTCCTTAATACACTTATCTTGTGTATTCTTGATGTTTGTATTTAATAAGATCTTTTTATCTGGGAAGAGTCATTAGACAATTAATATAGAGGGAAATAAAATAAGGTAGAAGAGAGAAAAAGTAGATAGTTTTTAAAGATAATAAAAGTACATCAATAAACTACTTGTTTTGGTAAAATAATTATTTGGATGATAAGAAGAATAGCAGTAATATTTTCTGTCTTAATTTGTAATGTATCATCAAGCCTTGATACAACCAGCCTCACTTACCCGTGCATTCTTTACCTGTAACATGATGTATTTAACATAAGCCAATTTTAACGTAATCAATTGATTAAATGATGATGGTGATGGCCTTTGTAAATAGTGCCTATGATGAACACTTTTATGCTGGAGTAAAATTGCTAGGGCAAAGAGGGCCGAGTTGTTACTGATGTGGAAAAGGGGACGATGTTAACAATAAAGTTTAAAAATCACTTACCATAAACAGTATATTTTCATTAATTCCATGATACTAGTCAGAATTCACCACCTGGGCCCTTGTCGAGTTTCTCCTCGGAAGACCAGGCCCCTGAGTATGGCCAGGTTACCTGCAGCTCTGTCTCTGGGAGGGCCATCCTGGGCTTTGTTTCTATAAGTCATATTCTACCTGCAGATGATTCCATAATTCCTTCCCTCCTTAGTAGGTAGTGAAGTGAAGTTGCTCAGTCGTGTCCAACTCTTTGCGACCCCATGGGCTGTAGCCTACCAGGCTCCTCTGTCCATGGGATTTTCCAGGCAATAGTCCTGGAGTGGATTGCCATTTCCTTCGCCAGAGGATCTTCCCAACCCAGGGATTGAACCCGGGTCTTCCGCATTGTAGACACACGCTTTACCGTCTGAGCCACCAGGGAAATCCAAGGGATTTTGTACATTTTGAATGTGGAATTCTATAAATACTGTCGATGATAAAGAAAACCATGGATATGGTTTTTATAGACAGATATAGACAGACAGGATAGATGGATGCATGCATTGATAGATAAAATGGATGGATGGATTAGATTAGATTGGATGGCTGGCTGGCTGGATGAATAAATAGATATATAGCTACCCAAGTCTACAGACATTCCCTACAGACATACATGGATGTGGGAATTACCCTGGCTGTTGAGTAGGGGTTCTCCAGGCATGAGACGCTCCTTTTGGTGATCTTACTACAGTATAGTAAGTTATGGACTTTGCCTGAAAAAATAAAAATGTTCTCTAAACATTCATAACTGTAATACTATCCTCCCTTGGATGTGGACTACATCAAAGGCCAAGAAAACCCTAAATTGAGAACTTAACATGGAAATTCATCCCAAATTTTAACAGAACCAGGAAATACAGAAGCCCCCCTCTCAAGAAGTTCAGATTATAAAATGATCGGACATGAATTCTAAAGTAATAATGTTTAAAATAATAAAGGATGGACTTCCTTGGCTGAGACTCTGTGCTCCTGGGTTTGATCCCTGGTCAAGGAGCTAAGATCCCACAAAGTGCAACTAAGACCCAGTGCAGCCAAATAAATAAATATTAAAGTAATAAAGGAAAGAAAATTAAGACAGGTTCAAAATTTGAGAGAGAAATTCCGTGTTAAAAATTAAACATATCTGAAAAGAAACCAAAGAACCTCAACATATTAAAAATTTTCATTAAATTTAAACACTTAATGGATGAGTGAAACAGCATATTAGACACAGATCAAAAGAAAATTGGTGTACCAACGGACAGATTTGTATGGAGGCACAATAGTCAGAGAAACATCAAAAGGAACTTAAAAGAAGACCAAGTTGGAGAATCTTCCCTATCAGACAACAAGATCTATTTTATACAGCAATATTCTATAGCAAATGGAATAAAATATTGGTGATGTAGGGAGAAACAATGTAATGGAGAAAAAAATTGTAATACTCAGAAACAGACTCACAATATATATAAACCTGGTAGAGGGCACAGTAAATCAGTTGGATAAGGATGAACATTTCTAGGACAACTGGCTACACACATGGAGAAATAAATGAAGTAGATCCCTACATTCTACTGTAGACAGACATCAATTTCAGCGTCTTTTCCTCATCTCACTGCTCCCTCCTTCTTCCCCTTTCAGGAAAGCGAATTTTTAAAGAATTTAATTTATCCTGATATTTTCTTTATATATTTTTTAACATACAAATATGTGTTTAATATAAGCAAACACATATATTTACTTATATATGCAATGTATTTGAAGTATATATATACACACAGGACAGAATACTGTACGTATGCATGTATATATTTATTTATACTACTTTTAAGATTTTTAAAGTTTTATTGAATTTACAATATTACTTCTGTTTTATATTTTGGTTTTTTGGTCAAGAGGCATGTGGGATCTTAGCTCCCCGACCAGGGATCAAACCCCCTGCATTGGAAGGTGAAGTCTTAATCACTGGACTACCTGGGAAGTCACTATACTCATACTCCTGTTATACATGCTTGTACTCATACCCCTTACCATTTTTTACAACCTAAAAGATAAACTATAATTTAATAAATGTATTTTTTTCACTCACAAATGATACAAATGAACTTAGCTATAAAACAGAAACAGACCCACTGATACTGAAAACAAATCTATGGTTACCAAAACTGGTGGGGAGGGGGAGATGGATTAACCAGGAGCTTGAGATTAACATACACACACACAAGACAGACAGCCAGAAAGGACCCACTGCACAGCACAGGGAACTCAATATTCCCTGATAATCTATATGAGAAAATAAATGAATCTGAATGAATAATCTGAAAAAGAATGAATGTACATGCATAACTGAACCACCCTGCAGCACACCTGAAACTAAAACAGTACTTTAAATCAACTATAATCCTTTTTCTTTTTTTAATCAAGCTCCACTTGCTGCCTATCAGAAGAGAGCAACTGGCCTGCACTCAAAGCAGTCATCAGTCTCATGAAAGTGAAACCCTGCCATCTGAGAAAAAAAAAAAGTTAAATAATATTTCTAAAAGCATGGTAAGAAAGCCATTATTCAAGTGGGTGAGTTACAACAGGTACAGGAGCATTGTGATGGAATTAGGTTTTCCTTTTTAGAAAGTGAGAGTGAAAAATTTGGCTTAAAGCTCAACATTCAGAAAACGAAGATCATGGCACCTGGTCCCATCACTTCATGGGAAATAGATGGGGAAACAGTGGAAACAGTGTCAGACTTTATTTTGGGGGGCTCCAAAATCACTGCAGATTCAGTGACTGCAGCCATGAAATTAAAAGACGCTTGCTCCTTGGAAGAAAAGTTATGACCAACCTAGATAGCATATTCAAAAGCAGAGACATTACTTTGCCGACTAACATCCATCTAGTCAAGGTTATGGTTTTTCCAGAGGTCATGTATGGATATGAGAGTTGGACTGTGAAGAAGGCTGAGTGCTGAAGAATTGATGCTTTTGAACTGTGGTGTTGGAGAAGACTCTTGAGAGTCCCTTGGACTGCAAGGAGATCCAACCAGTCCAATCTGAAGGAGATCAGCCCTGGGATTTCTTTAGAAGGAATGATGCTAAAGCTGAAACTCCAGTACTTTGGCCACCTCATGCGAAGAATTGACTCATTGGAAAAGACTCTGATGCTGGGAGGGATTGGGGGCAGGAGGAGAAGGGGATGATAGAGGATGAGATGGCTGGATGGCATCATGGACTCGATGGACGTGAGTCTGAGTGACCTCCGGGAGTTGGTGATAGACAGGGAGGCCTGGCGTGCTGCGATTCATGGGGTCGCAAAGAGTTGGACACGACTGAGCAACTGAACTGAACTGAACTTTTAGAAAGTAAAGTATTCCCACGAAAACTCTGGGGAGCTAAAATGGCTGCCTGCGGTGCACAGCTGCCTCTATAATGGTTTCCTGAAGACAAACACTTAACACTTGCCAAGGAGCAAGTTGTCAATTGATGAAAAAGTTACTACAGAAGCATCAGTGGTAAGGGGGATTCTGGCTAAAACAGCCTATAGGCTTCTCATTGAAGGCACTCCAGCGTAATGAGCCACCACCTGGTGAATGGTGGTGAGTGAGCAAACTGATCCGATGTGGAGCCTGGGGGCGGTGACTCTAGTTAAAATGACCTAGCAGAGTCCCTGTGGAAGCTAGATTTTATAAGGACATCACTTCTGGCCTAAGAGGAAGTTCAGGAGTGAGAAAGTTTGGTTCAGCAAAAAGTTTTTGTCCTCAGTGGTGAAGAACCCGCCTGCCAATGCAGGAGACATGGGTTCCATCCGTAGGTAGGGAAGACCCCTGGAGGAGGAAATGGCAACCCAGTCCAGTATTCTTGCCTGGAGAATCCCATGGAGAGGAGCCTGGCAGGCTATATCCAAGGGGTTGCAAAGAGATGGACACAACTGAAGGACTTAAAAACACCCAGCAGAGACCGTCCCTCGGTGCCACCCAGGAACCCTGCCCAAAGCCCAAGCATTTCTCAAGCAGCAACGTATTAATGACCCTGGGTGTGCTCAGCATTAACATTCATGTGTGTGTCCAGCAAGCAAAACAGAAACTCAAAACCGGAAGAAGGAAAGCTCCGCCCTGAACTACTAGCAACAGTCTGAGCTTTCCTCCCCACCGCTTCTAACCGTTACCTGAGTCTCCTCTGGGGCGATGCACTGAAGTAATAACACAGCTGCAGAACAAACACCCTGTTGGAACAGCGCCTCCGGCCACCCAGGCTGGAAACCCAAGATAAGGATCAACACGCAGCATAGTCAGGACGGCACCGGGGATGTGTCAGGGGGCGGGAATCCTGGCGCATGCGCCTCAGGAGCCGCCACGTCGGCTCCCCAGAATCCCCCACGAGGGCCTTCTGGATTTCCCAGGTGTCAGGGGGCGGGAATCCTGGCGCATGCGCCTCAGGAGCCGCAACGTCGGC